>NC_088235.1:12243255-12306304 GCF_036934945.1 Oncorhynchus masou masou
AACAAGCTAAAATGACAACAATACCTGCCATGGACATTTCCCAGTTGCTTTCAATGCTCATAATAACAGGAAAACACGTTTAAAGCCTCAAGGATAAATAATCCAACTTTCAAAACAAGTCCTTTTTGTCTTGCCACAGCAGTCAACTAGCTAGCTAGGTAGCTGTTCAGCTAGCCACAGCTATCAACTAGCTAGCTTGGTAGCTGTTTAGCTAGCCACAGCAGTCAACTAGCTAGCTGTTCAGCTAGCCACAGCTATCAACTAGCTAGCCACAGCTAGTCAACTAGCTAGCTAGGTAGCTGTTCAGCTAACCACAGCTATCAACTAGCTAGCTAGGTAGCTGTTTCAGCAGCCACAGCTATCAACTAGCTAGCTAGGTAGCTCTTTAGCTAGCCACAGCAGTCAACTAGCTAGCTAGGTAGCTGTTCAGCTAGCCACAGCTATCAACTAGCTAGCTTGGTAGCTGTTTAGCTAGCCACAGCAGTCAACTAGCTAGCTAGGTAGCTGTTCAGCTAGCCACAGCTATCAACTAGCTAGCTAGGTAGCTGTTTAGCTAGCCACAGCTATCAACTAGCTAGCTAGGTAGCTCTTTAGCTAGCCACAGCAGTCAACTAGCTAGCTAGGTAGCTGTTCAGCTAGCCACAGCTATCAACTAGCTAGCTTGGTAGCTGTTTAGCTAGCCACAGCAGTCAACTAGCTAGCTAGGTAGCTGTTTAGCTAGCCACAGCTATCAACTAGCTAGCTAGGTAGCTCTTTAGCTAGCCACAGCAGTCAACTAGCTAGCTAGGTAGCTGTTTAGCTAGCCACACCTATCAACTAGCTAGCTGTTTAGCTTTCTAGCATATTCACTCATTTGTTTATCAACAATTAACAAGCTGGTTAGCTACCACGTCTTCTTGTAAAACTGTCAACAGAGTAGCGAGCAAGCAACAAGTTACTGTGCAGTCAGAAAATATTCACACCCCTTGACATTTTCCACATTCTGTTGTGTTACAAAGTGGGATTAATGTGGATTTAAGTGTCATTTTGTCAACACTTTACACAAAATACTTGAATGTTAAAGTGTAATAAAATGTTAAATTGAATTTATGAAAAATAAAACACTAATACATACACAGGGCATTCGGAAAGTATTCAGACCACTTGACTGTCTCCACATTTTAATACATTACAGCCTTATTCTAAAATGGATTACATAGTTTTTTCCACTCATCAATCTACACACAATACCCCATAATGACAAAGCAAAAACAGGCTTTTAGAAATGTTAGCAAATTCATGAAAAATACAAAACTGAAATATCATATTTACATAAGTATTCAGACCCTTTACTCAGTACTTTGTTGAAGCACCTTTGGCAGTGATTACTGCCTCAAGTCTTCGTGGGTATGATGCTGAAATCTTGGCACACCTGTATTTGGGGAGTTTCTCCCATTCTTCTCTGCAGATCCTCTCAAGCTCTGTCAGGTTGGATGGGGAATGTCACTGGACAACTATTTTCAGGTCTCTCCAGAGATGTTCGATCAGGTTCAAGTCCGGACTCTGGCTTAGCCACTCAAGGACATTCAGAGACTTGTCCCGAAGTCACTCCTGCATTGTCTTGGAACCTTCACCCCAGTCTGAGGTCCTGAGCGCTCTGGAGCAGGTTTTCATCAAGGATCTCTCTGTACTTTGCTCTGTTCATCTTTCCCTCGATACTGACTAGTCACTCAGTTCCTGCAGCTGAAAAACATCCCCAAAGCATGATGCTGCCAGCACCATGCTTCACCGTAGGGATGTTGTCATGTTTCCTCCAGACATGATGCTGCCAGCACCATGCTTCACCGTAGGGATGTTGTCATGTTTCCTCCAGACATGATGCTTGGCATTCAGGCCAAAGAGATCAATATTGGTTTCATCAGACCACAGAATCTTGTTTCTCATGGTCTGAGAGTCCTATAGGCAAACTGTTATGTGGCTTCCGTCTGGCCACTCCACAATAAAGGTCTGATTGGTGGAGTGCTGCAGAGATGGTTTTCCTTCTGGAATGTTCTCCCATCTCCACAAAGGAACTCTGGAGCTCTGTAAGTGGCAATCAGGTTCTTGGTCACCTCCCTGACCAAGGTCCTTTTCCCCCGATTGCTCAGTTTGGCCGGGTGGCAAGCTCTAGGAAGAGTCTTGGCGGTTCCAAACTTCTTCCATTTAAGAATGATGAAGGCCACTGTGTTCTGGGGGACCTTCAATGCGGCAGACATTTGTTGGTACCCTTCCCCAGATCTGTGCCTAAACACAATCCTATCTCGGAGCTCTACGGACAATTTTTTCGACCTCATGGCTTTGTTCTGGCATGCACTGTCAACAGTGGGACCTTATATAGACAGGTGTGTGCCTGTCCAAATCATGTCCAATTAATTTAATTTTCAACAGGAGGACTCCAATCAAGTTGTAGAAACATCTCAAGGATGATCAATGGAAACAGGATGCACCTGAGCTCAATTTTGAGTCTCATAGCAAAGGGTCTGAATACTTGTGTAAATTTAATTTGTAATTTTATATATATTTGCAAAGATTTTTTAAGACTTCTTTTCACCTTGTCATTATGGGGTATTGTGTGTAGATTGATGAATAAGAAAGGAAGTCAGGAAGTCTAGGATCCAGTTACAGGGGGATGGTGTTTAGTCCCAGCTTAGTGATAAGCGTCATGGGCACTGTGGTGTAGAACGCTGAGCTGTAGTCAATGAGCAGCATTCTCACATAGGTGTTCCTTTTGTCCAGGTGGGAAAGGGCAGTGTGGAGTGCGATTGAGATTGTGTCATCTGTGGATCTGTTGTGGCGGTATGTGAATGGGAGTGGGTCCAGGGTGTATGGGATGATGGTGTTGATGTGAGCCATGACCAGCCTTTCAAAGCATTTCATGACTACCAACGTGAGTGCTACGGAGCGGTAGTCATTTAGGCAGGTTACCTTCGCTTCCTTGGGCACAGGGACTATGGTGGTGTTCTTGAAACATGTCGGTATTACAGACTCGGTCAGGGAAAACACTTGCCAGTTGGTCTGCGTATGCTCTGAGTACACGTCCTGGTAATCCTTCTGTCCCAGCAGCCTTGGGAATGTTGACCTGTTTAAAGGTCTTGCTTACATCGGTTACAGAGAGCGTGATCACACGGTAGTCCGGAACAGCTGGTGCTCTCATGCATGCATCAGTGTTGCTTGCCTCGAAGCAAGCATAAAAGGCAGTTAGCTCATCTGGTAGACTCGCGTTACTTGGCAGCTCGCGGCTGGGTTTCCCTTTGTAGTGCGTAATAGTTTTCAAGCCCTACCACATCCGACGAGCGTCAGACGAGCATTCAATCTTATTTTTGTATTGACGCTTTGCCTGATTTATGGTTCATCTGATGGCATAGCGAGATTTCTTATAAGCGTCCGGATTAGTGTCCTGCTGCTTGAAAGCGGCATCTCTAGCCTTTAGCTCGGGGTGGATGTTGCCTGTAATCCCTGGCTTCTGGTTGGGGTATGTACGTACGGTCACTGTGGGGACGACGTCGTCGATTCACTTATTGATGAAGCCGGTGACTGAGGTGGTGTACTCCTTAATGCCTTTGGATGAATCCTGGAACATATTCCAGTCCAAACAGTCCTGTAGCAGCATCCGCGTCATCTGGCCACTTCCGTATTGAGTGAGTCACTGGTACTTCTTGCTTTAGTTTTTGCTGATAAGCAGGAATCAGGAGGATATAATTATGGTCAGATTTGCCAGATTTGGTAAAACTGATTTAAGTTTGCCTGTGTTAATGTCCCCGGCCACTAGGAGCGCCGCTTCTGGATAAGCATTTTCTTGTTTGCTTATGGCCTTATACAGCTCGTTGAGTGTGCGCTTAGTGCCAGCACGGATTTGTGGTGGTAAATAGACTGCTACAAATAGTACAGATGAGAACTATCTTGTTAAATAGTGTGGTTTACAGCTTGTCATAAGGTATTCTACCTCAGGTGAGCAATACCTCAAAACTTCTTTAATATTAGACATCGCGCACCAGCTGTTATTGACAAATCGACACACACCTCCACCCCTCGTCTTACCAGGCGTAGCTGCTATGTCCTGCCGATGCACAGATAACCCGGCCAGCTCTATATTCTCTGTGTCGGCGTTTAGCCACAACTCGGTGAAACATTAGATATTATAGTTTTTAATGTCCCGTTGGTACGATATCTCGATCGTAGATCATCCAGTTTATTCTCCAGTTATTGCACGTTGGCCAATAGAATGGATGGTAGAGGCGGTTTATCCACTCACCGACGACACAAAAACTTAATGTAATCCATTTTAAATTCAGGCTGTAACAAAACAACACGTGGAAACAGTCAAAGGGTGTGAATACTATCTAAAGACACTGTGCCGTGGTCTCTACTTTGGTAGAGATGGTCACATTAACACAAATCCCTTCAAGTTAGATAAAGAATCAGTCCAAACCAAAGGGATGCAGCATCTCAACTGAACAGACTGAACCAATCAGAGGCAGCATGACCGCAGAAAGACTACATCCACCAGACACAATACTGATAGACTGAACCAAGCAGAGGCAGCATGACTGCAGAAAGACTACATCCACCAGACACAATACTGATAGACTGAACCAAGCAGAGGCAGCATGACTGCAGAAAGACTACATCCACCAGACACAATACTGATAGACTGAACCAAGCAGAGGCACATCCACCAGACACAATACTGATAGACTGAACCAAGCAGAGGCAGCATGACTGCAGAAAGACTACATCCACCAGACACAATACTGATACATCACAACTCATTGGAAGTCAAATGAAAGGACATAGTTAAAAGCATCATGAGCAAACTGTCCATTCAGTAAGATGGAGTACAACAAATCAATGAGACATCACAACACAGTGATTGATGTAGTTGTGATGGTTGGCTGGGGATCTAGGAAGTAAAGTTTGACATCTGGAAAAATGTCATCCCATCTTACCTGCAGACCTTAGGGCTATGGGACGAGGTACGAGTTTGAAATGGGGGAAAAGTACAAAACAGAAGATATTGAAAGCAACAAATGTGAGAGGACAAAGCAGAAATGCATTGTGGTTGTAATGGACCTGGGCTGATGCTCTGAGTTGTGTTAAACACTGATGTTAAACACTGACGCTCTCTGAAACTGGGGTTACTGAACCTTCCTTTCAACTGGAAGTGATAACTGGGGTTACTGAACCTTCCTTTCAACTGGAAGTGATAACTGGGGTTATTAAACCTTCCTTTCAACTGGAAGTGATAACTGGGGTTATTAAGACCTTCCTTTCAACTGGAAGTGATAACTGGGGTTATTAAACCTTCCTTTCAACTGGAAGTGATAACTGGGGTTACTGAACCTTGCTTTCAACTGGAAGTGATAACTGGGGTTACTGAACCTTCCTTTCAACTGGAAGTGATAACTGGGGTTATTGAACCTTCCTTTCAACTGGAAGTGATAACTGGGGTTACTGAACCTTCCTTTCAACTGGAAGTTATAACTGGGGTTACTGAACCTTCCTTTCAACTGGAAGTGATAACTGGGGTTACTGAACCTTCCTTTCAACTGGAAGTGATAACTGGGGTTACTGAACCTTCCTTTCAACTGGAAGTGATAACTGGGGTTACTGAACCTTCCTTTCTGGGGTTACTGAACCTTCCTTTCTGGGGTTACTGAACCTTCCTTTCTGGGGTTACTGAACCTTCCTTTCTGGGGTTACTGAACCTTCCTTTCTGGGGTTACTGAACCTTCCTTTCTGGGGTTACTGAACCTTCCTTTCTGGGGTTACTGAACCTTCCTTTCTGGGGTTACTGAACCTTCCTTTCTGGGGTTACTGAACCTTCCTTTCTGGGGTTACTGAACCTTCCTTTCTGGGGTTACTGAACCTTCCTTTCTGGGGTTACTGAACCTTCCTTTCTGGGGTTACTGAACCTTCCTTTCTGGGGTTACTGAACCTTCCTTTCTGGGGTTACTGAACCTTCCTTTCTGGGGTTACTGAACCTTCCTTTCTGGGGTTACTGAACCTTCCTTTCTGGGGTTACTGAACCTTCCTTTCTGGGGTTACTGAACCTTCCTTTCTGGGGTTACTGAACCTTCCTTTCTGGGGTTACTGAACCTTCCTTTCTGGGGTTACTGAACCTTCCTGTTACTGAACCAGAGGCAGAACAGAAGTAATTCTAGGTCATATTTCCTTCTGAACACAAACCCAATTCACATGAACGTTATTAGATAAGTGATTGCTGCCCTGCTCATACTAAGAAATCAGTGTTGATTGTGATAGGGTTAGGGTTGTCTGGAAAACGATGTACATTGTCCTATCCTGTATCACATGATCAACTGGATGTACCTTAGGAACATATCTACATATATGGATGGTCCATATCAAACCCATTATACATTATTATACACAGTACCACAGCATGTCAGAGTGTAGTGGGTAGTGGGTGTGGTACCTGGCGCTGCGTGCTCCAATACTAAAGCCCATGTAACCCTCCTGGGGCAGAGAGTCGTCTCCCAGCTCTCTCAGGTCCTGGGGTCCCAGGTACTTATCCGTGTCGCCTGTCATCGCATCCTCACCTGACATAACAGCAACCAGTTAGTTAGACAGTCCACAGCTCACAGTCCCCTCACTCCAGTTAGTTAGACAGTCCACAGCTCACAGTCCCCTCACTCCAGTTAGTTAGACAGTCCACAGCTCACAGTCCCCTCACTCCAGTTAGTTAGACAGTCCACAGCTCACAGTCCCCTCACTCCAGTTAGTTAGACAGTCCACAGCTCACAGTCCCCTCACTCCAGTTAGTTAGACAGTCCACAGCTCACAGTCCCCTCACTCCAGTTAGTTAGACAGTCCACAGCTCACAGTCCCCTCACTCCAGTTAGTTAGACAGTCCACAGCTCACAGTCCCCTCACTCCAGTTAGTTAGGCAGTCCACAGCTCACAGTCCCCTCACTCCAGTTAGTTAGACAGTCCACAGCTCACAGTCCCCTCACTCCAGTTAGTTAGACAGTCCACAGCTCACAGTCCCCTCACTCCAGTTAGTTAGACAGTCCACAGCTCACAGTCCCCTCACTCCAGTTAGTTAGACAGTCCACAGCTCACAGTCCCCTCACTCCAGTTAGTTAGACAGTCCACAGCTCACAGTCCCCTCACTCCAGTTAGTTAGACAGTCCCACAGCTCACTCCAGTTAGTTAGACAGTCCACCTCACAGTCCTCTCTCCAGTTAGTTAGACAGTCCAGTTAGTTACAGTCCTCTACAGTCCCCTCACTCCAGTTAGTTAGACAGTCCACAGCTCACAGTCCCCTCTCCAGTCCTCTCTCCAGTTAGTTAGATAGCAGCTCCAGTCCCCTCCTCCCTCTAGTCCAGTCCAGTCCTCTCTCTCCAGTTAGTTAGACAGTCCTCTAGTCACAGTCCTCTCTCTCCAGTTAGTTAGACAGCCCCCTCCCCCTACATTCCTCTAGTCCAGTCCTCTCTCTCCAGTTAGTTAGACAGTCCTCTAGTCACAGTCCTCTCTCTCCAGTTAGTTAGACAGTCTACAAGTCACAGTCCTCTCTCTCCAGTTAGTTAGACAGCCCCCTCCCCCTACATTCCTATAGTCCAGTCCTCTCTCTCTGCTGTCCTAACTGGAACAGCCATGCTCTAACCCCTGAAAGCAGGTCCTGTAGGAGTGTCTACAGAGCAGACAGGCTGTTTTAGCAGATCAACAGAAGCCTGAAGGCCTGTTCCACTGTCCTATCCCTTGCTCTGCTCTGCCAAGGGACACACAGCTGACAGGACACATCCGCCACGTGGCTACTCAGTTACTCACACTACACTTGTTTAGTCACTGACTACAAAGCAATGGTTTAAGCAGTGAAAACAATGTGTTCAACTTTTAAAAAACAACAACACCCATTCTAAAGTTAGAAACCAATATTGCAGCTATGATGGGTAGGTTTGTAGAGTTAGCCGTCCAGGGGAGTCACGATGCAGAGTGTTAATGGACGTTAGAGAGAGATGACGCAGAAGAAAGGAGGCGTTACAACGTAGAAACTAGAGCAAGTTCACATCAACCAGCCAGCTACCATCCAGCGAGGGGAGAACAGCATTCCACCGGAGATAAAGAGTTCATCGCCCCCTGCTGATCTACAGCAACCCTTCCCCCATTCCTCCAACCTCACCCCTCCTCCCCTGTTCCACCAACCTCCCCATGCATCTCTCCCTCTCCTCTCCCCCTCCCCCTCTCCCTCTCCTCTCTCCCTCCCTCTCCTTCTCCCTCCCTCTCCTCCCCCTCCCTCTCCTCCCCTGCCCTCTCTAACTGCAGAAACACACAACAAAACTTGACAGACCTCATCTGGTGACATTCCTCACAAGAATGTCCATTCAAGTATTACCCCCCCTCCCCTCCCTCCCTCCCTCCACCCTCTCTCTCCCTCTCTCCTGCCACCCCTCCTTTCTCCCTCCCTCCACCCTCTCTCCCCTCTCCTGCCACCCCTCCTTTCTCCCTCCCTCCACCCTCTCTCTCCCTCTCTCCTGCCACCCCTCCTTTCTCCCTCCCTCCACCCTCTCTCTCCCTCTCTCCTAATCACACCAGAACACCTACTCCACCCTCTCTGTCATAATTATACCAGAACACCTACTCTACCCTCTCTGTCCTAATCACAACAGAACACCTACTCCACCCTCTCTGTCTTAATCACACCAGAACACCTACTCCACCCTCTCTGTCCTAATGATACCAGAACACCTACTCCACCCTCTCTGTCCTAATCACACCAGAAAACCTACTCCACCCTCTCTGTCCTAATCACACCAGAACACCTACTCCACCCTCTCTGTCCTAATCACACCAGAACACCTACTCCACCCTCTGTTCTAATCACACCAGAACACCTACTCCACCCTCTGTCTTAATCACACCAGAACACCTACTCCACCCTCTCTGTCCTAATGATACCAGAACACCTACTCCACCCTCTCTGTCCTAATCACACCAGAACACCTACTCCACCCTCTGTTCTAATCACACCAGAACACCTACTCCACCCTCTCTGTTCTAATCACACCAGAAGAACTACTCAGACCAGGACAGGACTGTCCTAATCAGGACCAGGAAGGGTCCAACTACTCAGACCAGGACAGGACTAGATCAGACAAGGACAGGACTGAGGGTCCAGGACAGGACTAGATCAGACCAGGACAGGACTAGATCAGACCAGGACAGGACTAGATCAGACCAGGACAGGACTAGATCAGACCAGGACAGGACTAGATCAGACCAGGACAGGACTAGATCAGACCAGGACAGGACTAGATCAGACCAGGACAGGACTAGATCAGACCAGGACAGGACTAGATCAGACCAGGACAGGACTAGATCAGACCAGGACAGGACTAGATCAGACCAGGACAGGACTAGATCAGACCAGGACAGGACTAGATCAGACCAGGACAGGACTAGATCAGACCAGGACAGGACTAGATCAGACCAGGACAGGACTAGATCAGACCAGGGACAGGACAGGACTAGATCAGACCAGGACAGGACTAGATCAGACCAGGACAGGACTAGATCAGACCAGGACAGGACTAGATCAGACCAGGACAGGACTAGATCAGACCAGGACAGGACTAGATACAGACCAGGACAGGACTAGATCAGACCAGGACAGGACTAGATCAGACCAGGACAGGACTAGATACAGACCAGGACAGGACTAGATCAGACCAGGACAGGACTAGATCAGACCAGGACAGGACTAGATCAGACCAGGACAGGACTAGATCAGACCAGGACAGGACTAGATACAGACCAGGACAGGACTAGATACAGACCAGGACAGGACTAGATACAGACCAGGACAGGACTGAGGGTCCAGGACCAGGACAAGACCTACCGCCAGGACATCTAGCCATGTCTGTCCCCAGACCTGAGGACAGGACTATGTAACGTGGTCAGTAGTCTACAGTAACGTGGTCAGTAGTCAGACAGTACACGTGGTCAGGACTAGTCAGACAGGACGTGGTCACTAGACTACAGTAACGTGGTCATAGACTACAGTAACGTGGTCACTAGACTACAGTAACGTGGTCAGTAGACTACAGTAACGTGGTCACTAGACTACAGATACGTGGTCACTAGACTACAGTAACGTGGTCACTAGACTACAGTAACGTGGTCACTAGACTACAGTAACGTGGTCACTAGACTACAGTAACGTGGTCAGTAGACTACAGTAAGTTGGTCAGTACTACAGTAAGTGACTCAGATAGACAGGACAGGACTGAGGGTAACGTGGTCAGTAGACCTACAGTAACTAGCCATGTCTACAGTAGACTACAGTAATGTGGTCAGTAGACTACAGTAAGTTGGTCAGATAGTCTACAGTAATGTGGTCAGTAGACTACAGTAACGTGGTCACAGTAGATTACAGTAACGTGGTCAGTAGACTACAGTAATGTGGTCAGGTCTACAGTAACTACAGTGCTTCAGTAAAGCGTGGTCAGGAAGGGTAGATGTAACGTGGTCAGACTACACTGGTAGTGGTCAGTAAGATTTGCGTGGTCCGTCAACGTGGTAGACTACTGTAACGTGGTCAGTAGACTACTTTTCAGTAACGTACAGTAGACGTGTTGTCAGTAGACTACAGTAATGTGGTTAGTTGCCTTTTTTGTGGTGGAACAAAATGTCCAGAAGTACAAACAAGACTCAACGTGGTCACTTTAGACTTCTGTTCTAACAGTGTATCATTAGTAAATGTGAAACATAACGTATTCTAAAGGGTGCACAGTAGGACCATGCAGACGTGGTCAGTAGACAGTAGGAGGCTGTTTGGTGGTCAGTTACATCCGTAACTGGTTAAAGTAGATCACAGTTAACGTGGACTAGACTACAGTAAGTTGTTTTCAGTAGTCTTGGGTAATGTGGTCCTACAGTAAGTAGCAGTTCCAAACCTAGGACAGTAATGGTAGGGAGACTGGGTCAGTAGATTACTGTACAGTCAGGACAGTGGTATGGTAGTCAGTAGACTGGGACAGTAAGCTGTGAGTCAGGACAGTGGTATGGTAGGGAGACTGGGACAGTCAGCTGTAGAGTCAGGACAGTGGATGGTAGTAGACTGAGACATTCTTGTGGTCAGCTAGTACAGTCAGGACAGTGGTATGGTAGGGAGACTGGGACAGTCAGCTGGTCAGAGTCAGGACAGTGGTATGGTAGGGAGACTGGGACAGTCAGCTGTAGTGGTCAGGACAGTGGTTTGGTAGTGAGACTGGGGTCAGTCACTAGAGTCAGGACAGTGGTTTGGTAGTGAGACTGGGAGAGTCAGCTGTAGAGTCAGGACAGTGGTATGGTAGTGACAGTCAGCTGTAGAGTCAGGACAGTGGTATGGTCAGTGAGACAGTCAGCTGTAAGTCAGGACAGTGGTTTGCAGTAAGTGAGACAGTCAGCTGTAGAGTCAGGACAGTGGTTTGGTAGTAGACTGGGACAGTCAGCTGTAGAGTCAGGACAGTGGTATGGTGGTCAGTGGGACTACAGCTAAGAGTCAGGACAGTACAGTGAGACTGGGAGAGTCAGCTGTAGAGTCAGGACAGTGGCATGGTAGTGAGACAGGGACAGTCAGCTGTAGAGTCAGGACAGTGGTATGGTAGTGAGACTGGGACAGTCAGCTGTAGAGTCAGGACAGTGGTATGGTAGTGAGACAGTCAGCTGTAGAGTCAGGACAGTGGTATGGTAGTGGGACTGGGACAGTCAGCTGTAGAGTCAGGATAGTGGTATGGTAGTGGGACTGGGACAGTGGTACCTAGTGAGACTGGGACAGTCAGCTGAAGTGTCAGGACAGTGGTCAGTAGTGGGACAGTGAGACAGTGGTATGGTAGTAGACTGGGACAGTCAGCTGTAGAGTCAGGACAGTGGTATGGTAGTGGGACTGGGACAGTCAGCTGTAGAGTCAGGACAGTGGTATGGTAGTGAGACAGTCAGCTGTAGTGTCAGGACAGTGGTATGGTAGTGAGACAGTCAGCTGTAGAGTCAGGACAGTGGTATGGTAGTGAGACTGGGACAGTGGTATGGTAGTGGGACTGAGACAGTGGTATGGTAGTGGGACTGGGACAGTCAGCTGTAGAGTCAGGACAGTGGTATGGTAGTGGGACTGGGACAGTCAGCTGTAGAGTCAGGACAGTGGTATGGTAGTGAGACTGGGACAGTCAGCTGTAGAGTCAGGACAGTGGTATGGTAGTGAGACAGTCAGCTGTAGAGTCAGGACAATGGTATGGTAGTGAGACAGTCAGCTGTAGAGTCAGGACAGTGGTATGGTAGTGAGACTGGGACAGTCAGCTGTAGAGTCAGGACAGTGTTTATGGTAGTGAGACTGGGACAGTCAGCTGTAGAGTCCGGACAATGGAATGGTAGTGAGACTGGGACAGTCAGCTATAGAGTCAGGACAGTGGTATGGCAGTGAGACAGTCAGGTGTAGAATCAGGACAATGGAATGGTAGTGAGACTGGGACAGTCAGCTAAGGAGTCAGGACAGTGGTTTGGTAGTGAGACAGTCAGCTGTAGAGTCAGGACAATGGTATGGCAGTGAGACAGTTAGACAGTCAGGTGTCAGTCAGGACATGGAATGGTAGTGAGACTGGGACAGTCAGCTATAGAGTCAGGACAGTGGTATGGCAGTGAGACAGTCAGTCACTAGAGTCAGGACAGTGTTATGGTAGTGAGACTGGGACAGTCAGCTGTAGAGTCAGGACAGTGGTATGGTAGTAGACTGGGACAGTCAGCTGTAGAGTCAGGACAGTGGTATGGTGGTAGTGGAGACAGTCAGCTGTAGAGTCAGGACAATGGTATGGTAGTGAGACAGTCAGCTGTAGAGTCAGGACAGTGGTATGGTAGTGAGACTGGGACAGTCAGCTGTAGAGTCAGGACAGTGTTTATGGTAGTGAGACTGGGACAGTCAGCTGAGAGTCCGGACAATGGAATGGTAGTGAGACTGGGACAGTCAGCTATAGAGTCAGGACAGTGGTATGGCAGTGAGACAGTCAGGTGTAGAATCAGGACAATGGAATGGTAGTGAGACTGGGACAGTCAGCTAAGGAGTCAGGACAGTGGTTTGGTAGTGAGACAGTCAGCTGTAGAGTCAGGACAATGGTATGGCAGTGAGACAGTCAGGTGTAGCGTCAGGACAATGGAATGGTAGTGAGACTGGGACAGTCAGCTATAGAGTCAGGACAGTGGTATGGCAGTGAGACAGTCAGGTGTAGAGTCAGGACAGTGTTATGGTAGTGAGACTGGGACAGTCAGCTGTAGAGTCAGGACAGTGTTTATGGTAGTGAGACTGGGACAGTCAGCTGTAGAGTCAGGACAATGGAATGGTAGTGAGACTGGGACAGTCAGCTATAGAGTCAGGACAGTGGTATGGTAGTGAGACAGTCAGCTGTAGAGTCAGGACAGTGGTATGGTAGTGAGACTGGGACAGTCAGCTAAGGAGTCAGGACAGTGGTTTGGTAGTGAGACAGTCAGCTGTAGAGTCAGGACAATGGTATGGCAGTGAGACAGTCAGCTGTAGAGTCAGGACAGTGGAATGGTAGTGAGACTGGGACAGTCAGCTATAGAGTCAGGACAGTGGTATGGCAGTGAGACAGTCAGGTGTAGAGTCAGGACAGTGTTATGGTAGTGAGACTGGGACAGTCAGCTGTAGAGTCAGGACAGTGGTTTGGTAGTGAGACAGTCAGCTGTAGAGTCAGGACAGTGGTATGGTAGTGAGACTGAGACAGTCAGCTGTAGAGTCAGGACAGTGGTATGGTAGTGAGACTGGGACAGTGGTATGGTAGTGGGACTGGGACAGTCAGCTGTAGAGTCAGGACAGTGGTATGGTAGTGAGACAGTCAGCTGTAGAGTCAGGACAGTGGTATGGTAGTGAGACAGTCAGCTGTAGAGTCAGGACAGTGGTATGGTAGTGGGACTGAGACAGTCAGCTGTAGAGTCAGGACAGTGGTATGGTAGTGAGACAGTCAGCTGTAGAGTCAGGACAGTGGTATGGTAGTGAGACAGTCAGCTGTAGAGTCAGGACAGTGGTATGGTAGTGAGACTGGGACAGTCAGCTGTAGAGTCAGGACAGTGGTATGGTAGTGAGACTGAGACAGTCAGCTGTAGAGTCAGGACAGTGGCATGGTAGTGGGACTGGGACAGTCAGCTGTAGAGTCAGGACAGTGGCATGGTAGTGGGACTGGGACAGTCAGCTGTAGAGTCAGGACAGTGGTATGGTAGTGAGACTGGGACAGTCAGCTGTAGAGTCATAACAGTGGTATGGTAGTGGGACTGGGACAGTCAGCTGTAGAGTCAGGACAGTCAGCTGTAGAGTGGGACTGGGACAGTGGTATGGTAGTGGGACTGGGACAGTCAGCTGTAGAGTCAGGACAGTGGTATGGTAGTGAGACAGTCAGCTGTAGAGTCAGGACAGTGGTATGGTAGTGGGACTGGACAGTCAGCTGTAGAGTCAGGACAGTGGTATGGTAGTGAGACAGTCAGCTGTAGAGTCAGGACAGTGGTATGGTAGTGAGACAGTCAGCTGTAGAGTCAGGACAGTGGTATGGTAGTGAGACAGTCAGCTGTAGAGTCAGGACAGTGGTATGGTAGTGAGACAGTCAGCTGTAGAGTCAGGACAGTGGTATGGTAGTGGGACTGGGACAGTCAGCTGTAGAGTCAGGACAGTGGTATGGTAGTGAGACTGGGACAGTCAGCTGTAGAGTCAGGACAGTGGTATGGTAGTGAGACTGGGACAGTCAGCTGTAGAGTCAGGACAGTGGTATGGTAGTGAGACTGGGACAGTCAGCTGTAGAGTCAGGACAGTGGTATGGCAGTGAGACAGTCAGGTGTAGAGTCAGGACAATGGAATGGTAGTGAGACTGGGACAGTCAGCTAAGGAGTCAGGACAGTGGTTTGGTAGTGAGACAGTCAGCTGTAGAGTCAGGACAATGGTATGGCAGTGAGACAGTCAGGTGTAGCGTCAGGACAATGGAATGGTAGTGAGACTGGGACAGTCAGCTATAGAGTCAGGACAGTGGTATGGCAGTGAGACAGTCAGGTGTAGAGTCAGGACAGTGTTATGGTAGTGAGACTGGGACAGTCAGCTGTAGAGTCAGGACAGTGGTTTGGTAGTGAGACAGTCAGCTGTAGAGTCAGGACAGTGGTATGGTAGTGAGACTGAGACAGTCAGCTGTAGAGTCAGGACAGTGGTATGGTAGTGAGACTGGGACAGTGGTATGGTAGTGAGACAGTCAGCTGTAGAGTCAGGACAGTGGTATGGTAGTGAGACAGTCAGCTGTAGAGTCAGGACAGTGGTATGGTAGTGAGACAGTCAGCTGTAGAGTCAGGACAGTGGTATGGTAGTGGGACTGGGACAGTCAGCTGTAGAGTCAGGACAGTGGTATGGTAGTGAGACAGTCAGCTGTAGAGTCAGGACAGTGGTATGGTAGTGAGACAGTCAGCTGTAGAGTCAGGACAGTGGTATGGTAGTGAGACTGAGACAGTCAGCTGTAGAGTCAGGACAGTGGTATGGTAGTGAGACTGAGACAGTCAGCTGTAGAGTCAGGACAGTGGTATGGTAGTGAGACTGGGACAGTCAGCTGTAGAGTCAGGACAGTGGTATGGTAGTGGGACTGGGACAGTCAGCTGTAGAGTCAGGACAGTGGTATGGTAGTGAGACTGGGACAGTCAGCTGTAGAGTCAGGACAGTGGTATGGTAGTGGGACTGGGACAGTCAGCTGTAGAGTCAGGACAGTGGTATGGTGGGACTGGGACAGTGGATGGTAGTGGGACTGAGACAGTCAGCTGTAGAGTCAGGACAGTGGTATGGTAGTGCGACTGAGACAGTCAGCTGTAGAGTCAGGACAGTGGTATGGTAGTGGGACTGGGACAGTCAGCTGTAGAGTCAGGACAGTGGTATGGTAGTGAGACAGTCAGCTGTAGAGTCAGGACAGTGGTATGGTAGTGAGACTGAGACAGTCAGCTGTAGAGTCAGGACAGTGGTATGGTAGGGAGACTGGGAGAGTCAGCTGTAGAGTCAGGACAGTGGTATGGTAGTGAGACTGAGACAGTCAGCAGTAGAGTCAGGACAGTGGTATGGTAGTGGGACTGGGACAGTGGTATGGTAGTGGGACTGAGACAGTCAGCTGTAGAGTCAGGACAGTGGTATGGTAGTGAGACAGTCAGCTGTAGAGTCAGGACAGTGGTATGGTAGTGGGACTGAGACAGTCAGCTGTAGAGTCAGGACAGTGGTATGGTAGTGAGACAGTCAGCTGTAGAGTCAGGACAGTGGTATGGTAGGGAGACAGTCAGCTGTAGAGTCAGGACAGTGGTATGGTAGTGAGACAGTCAGCTGTAGAGTCAGGACAGTGGTATGGTAGTGAGACAGTCAGCTGTAGAGTCAGGACAGTGGTATGGTAGTGGGACTGGGACAGTCAGCTGTAGAGTCAGGACAGTGGTATGGTAGTGAGACTGAGACAGTCAGCTGTAGAGTCAGGACAGTGGTATGGTAGTGGGAGACAGTCAGCTGTAGAGTCAGGACAGTGGTATGGTAGTGGGACTGGGACAGTGGTATGGTAGTGGGACTGAGACAGTCAGCTGTAGAGTCAGGACAGTGGTATGGTAGTGAGACAGTCAGCTGTAGAGTCAGGACAGTGGTATGGTAGTGGGACTGAGACAGTCAGCTGTAGAGTCAGGACAGTGGTATGGTAGTGAGACAGTCAGCTGTAGAGTCAGGACAGTGGTATGGTAGTGAGACAGTCAGCTGTAGAGTCAGGACAGTGGTATGGTAGTGAGACAGTCAGCTGTAGAGTCAGGACAGTGGTATGGTAGTGACTGGGACAGTCAGCTGTAGAGTCAGGACAGTGGTATGGTAGTGGGAGACAGTCAGCTGTAGAGTCAGGACAGTGGTATGGTAGTGAGACAGTCAGCTGTAGAGTCAGGACAGTGGTATGGTAGGGAGACTGGGAGAGTCAGCTGTAGAGTCAGGACAGTGGTATGGTAGTGAGACTGAGACAGTCAGCAGTAGAGTCAGGACAGTGGTATGGTAGTGGGACTGGGACAGTGGTATGGTAGTGGGACTGAGACAGTCAGCTGTAGAGTCAGGACAGTGGTATGGTAGTGAGACAGTCAGCTGTAGAGTCAGGACAGTGGTATGGTAGTGGGACTGAGACAGTCAGCTGTAGAGTCAGGACAGTGGTATGGTAGTGAGACAGTCAGCTGTAGAGTCAGGACAGTGGTATGGTAGTGAGACAGTCAGCTGTAGAGTCAGGACAGTGGTATGGTAGTGAGACAGTCAGCTGTAGAGTCAGGACAGTGGTATGGTAGTGAGACAGTCAGCTGTAGAGTCAGGACAGTGGTATGGTAGTGGGACTGGGACAGTCAGCTGTAGAGTCAGGACAGTGGTATGGTAGTGAGACTGAGACAGTCAGCTGTAGAGTCAGGACAGTGGTATGGTAGTGGGACTGGGACAGTCAGCTGTAGAGTCAGGACAGTGGTATGGTAGTGGGACTGGGACAGTGGTATGGTAGTGGGACTGAGACAGTCAGCTGTAGAGTCAGGACAGTGGTATGGTAGTGAGACAGTCAGCTGTAGAGTCAGGACAGTGGTATGGTAGTGAGACTGAGACAGTCAGCTGTAGAGTCAGGACAGTGGTATGGTAGTGAGACAGTCAGCTGTAGAGTCAGGACAGTGGTATGGTAGTGAGACAGTCAGCTGTAGAGTCAGGACAGTGGTATGGTAGTGAGACAGTCAGCTGTAGAGTCAGGACAGTGGTATGGTAGTGAGTGAGACAGTCAGCTGTAGAGTCAGGACAGTGGTATGGTAGTGAGACTGAGACAGTCAGCTGTAGAGTCAGGACAGTGGTATGGTAGTGAGACAGTCAGCTGTAGAGTCAGGACAGTGGTATGGCAGTGAGACAGTCAGCTGTAGAGTCAGGACAGTGGTATGGCAGTGAGACAGTCAGCTGTAGAGTCAGGACAGTGGTATGGCAGTGAGACAGTCAGGTGTAGAATCAGGACAATGGAATGGTAGTGAGACTGGGACAGTCAGCTGTAGAGTCAGGACAGTGGTATGGTAGTGAGACAGTCAGCTGTAGAGTCAGGACAGTGGTATGGTAGTGGGACAGTCAGCTGTAGAGTCAAGACAGTGGTATGGTAGTGAGACAGTCAGCTGTACAGTCAGGACAGTGGTATGGTAGTGAGACAGTCAGCTGTAGAGTCAGGACAGTGGTATGGTAGTGGGAGACAGTCAGCTGTAGAGTCAGGACAGTGGTATGGTAGTGAGACAGTCAGCTGTAGAGTCAGGACAGTGGTATGGTAGTGAGACAGTCAGCTGTAGAGTCAGGACAGTGGTATGGTAGTGAGACAGTCAGCTGTAGAGTCAGGACAGTGGTATGGTAGTGAGACAGTCAGCTGTAGAGTCAGGACAGTGGTATGGTAGTGAGACAGTCAGCTGTAGAGTCAGGACAGTGGTATGGTAGTGGGACTGGGACAGTCAGCTGTAGAGTCAGGACAGTGGTATGGTAGTGAGACAGTCAGCTGTAGAGTCAGGACAGTGGTATGGTAGTGAGACAGTCAGCTGTAGAGTCAGGACAGTGGTATGGTAGTGAGACAGTCAGCTGTAGAGTCAGGACAGTGGTATGGTAGTGAGACAGTCAGCTGTAGAGTCAGGACAGTGGTATGGTAGTGAGACAGTCAGCTGTAGAGTCAGGACAGTGGTATGGTAGTGAGACAGTCAGCTGTAGAGTCAGGACAGTGGTATGGTAGGGAGACTGGGACAGTCAGCTGTAGAGTCAGGACAGTGGTATGGTAGTGAGACTGGGACAGTCAGCTGTAGAGTCAGGACAGTGGCATGGTAGTGAGACAGTCAGCTGTAGAGTCAGGACAGTGGTATGGTAGTGAGACAGTCAGCTGTAGAGTCAGGACAGTGGTATGGTAGTGAGACAGTCAGCTGTAGAGTCAGGACAGTGGTATGGTAGTGAGACTGGGACAGTCAGCTGGACAGTCAGCTCCTGCAGTAGGGCAGTAGGACCATTACTATTACTCTCCTCTCATGGATGGGACAAGAGGAAGGAAATCACAGTATTCATACATGCTATTGGCTAATAACTGGCTGTTGGTCTGAACTAGACCTTTCTATTGGCTAATAACTGGCTGTTGGTCTGAACTAGACCTTTCTATTGGCTAATACCTGGCTGTTGGTCTGAACTAGACCTTTCTATTGGCTAATAACTGTCTGTTGGTCTGAACTAGACATTTATATTGGCTGATAACTGGCTGTTGGTCTGAACTAGACCATTCTATTGGCTAATAACGGTCTGTTGGTCTGAACTAGACATTTCTATTGGCTAATAACGGTCTGTTGGTCTGAACTAGACATTTCTATTGGCTAATACCTGGCTAGAGGTCAAGACCACGTGAAACACACAGATACAAATTTGGGGCGGCAGGGTAACCTAGTGGTTAGAGCATTGGACTAGTAACCGGAAGGTTGCAAGTTCAAACCCCCGAGCTGACAAGGTAAAAATCTGTCGTTCTGCCCCTGAACAGGCAGTTAACCCACTGTTCCTAGGCTGTCATTGAAAATAAGAATTTGTTCTTAACTGACTTGCCTAGTTAAATAAAGGTTAAAAAAAATAAAAAATAAAAAATACACGACACCTGGAGGGAAACCTTAACAGTGTTGAGGAAATGACAGATCTATGTTTAGCATGTTACGGTGACACACAGCCGTTAATACGATGATATCTCAGTACCACGGTCAGTCAGCTGTAACTACACACCAAACTATCAAGTTACAGCAGAGATACATTTACAGCCAGTTAAATCTGTCCACTTCACTCTATATTAGAAAACGTTTGAACACAAACACCATTAGTTTGTGTTTAGTATCATTAATGTAAAGTCAAAGTCTGCACTTACGACAGTAGCTCTCATAGACACACTGAAATTCCATCTCTGTTAAAACAAAGACCATTTCAGGGAGTAAGGTATGTTATAACTGTCAACTCTCTCTCTGTGTCTCTCTGTGTCTCTCTGTGTCTCTATGTGTTTCTCTCTCTCTCACTCGCTCTCTGTCTCTCTTTCTCACTCCATCTATGTCTCTCTCTCTCTCTCTCTGTCTCTCTGTGTTTCTCTCTCTCTCTCTTTGTCTCTCACTCTCACTCGTTCTCTGTCTCTCTCTCTCTCTGTCTCTCTCTCTCTCTCTCTCTCTGTGTCTCTGTCTCTCTCTGTGTCTCTCTCTCTCTGTGTCTCTCTCTCTCTGTGTCTCTCTCTCTCTCTGTCTCTCTCTCTCACTTTCTCTCTGTGTCTCACTTTCTCTCTGTGTCTCTCTCTCTCTGTGTCTCACTCTCTCTCTGTGTCTCTCACTCTCTCTCTGTGTCTCTCACACTCTCTCTGTGTCTCTCACTCTCTCTCTGTGTCTCTCTCTATCTCTCTCTCTCTCATAAATGTCAACACTGCTAGAAACAAAAGCAGTGTTGAATAAATGTTGAGCAACAGAGCCAGAGAGAACAGAATCTGTCTCTCTCTCTCTCTTGAGAAGGTCAGATTTTACAGAAAAGCTGAAGGAGAACCTCTGGAGACCGAGTGAAAGAAAATACAACTTAGTCAACAGAGAATGGATGAAAAGATCACATTCAAGTTCTCCAAGTTCAACCCAGATAAAGGCATCTTCCATGGATACAAAAGCTTAAAATACAGAGTCCATGACAACACACCAAGCGTGAGACGATATCTGGTTAGTATGAGATGAACTGAGACAAAAGAAAAGACCAGAGGGAGCTCAAACATCTGCTGAGGAAACGAAGAAAAAGTAAAAAGGTGAAAGTACCTTCTTCAACATCAGATAAATAGTCTTCATTGAGCATTTCAGGTACATTGGCTTTACCAACTGGGTAAATTGAACGAGTAAAGTGTTTAAAAATCATAGAAAAATTATAAAGCATTAAAATACATAAATCTAAACCATATCTTAAGTTGATTTATCATACAGATATGATCAGGTTATTAAAACATAACTCTTGCATCTGTCACTGGATATGATCAGGTTATTAAAAGACATAACTCCTGCATCTCTCACTGGATATGATCAGGTTATTAAAACATAACTCTTGCATCTGTCACTGGATATGATCAGGTTATTAAGACATAACTTGCATGTCACTGGATATGACAGGTTATTAAGACATAACTTGCATCTCTCACCAGGTTATTAAGACATCATCTGACATGTCCAGAACCTCGTTCATGGTTTCTGGAACGTTCATCTTATGTTTCTCGGTCACCGTCTAGAAAGGGAACAACCATTCTAATGAGTTGAGTCGTTAACAAACAAAGAACGCTATTTTACATGTGGATAACTGTAAGACAACAGATACGTATTTAGATATGCAGGCTACTGTATTTCTCATGGTGTTTTTAGAAGGTTTTAGTTAACACAGTTCAGCTGTTTCATACACTAACTTAAGAACAGTATCTTAAGATACTGTAAGAACAGTATCTCCTGGTCTCACCAGAGTGGTCTGTGTTTCCTCAGTGACGACCTTCAGAGTATCCACTACAGAGATGTACCCCAGCCTCCTGGCTATGGACAGGGCTGTGTTACCATTCTGTTAAAGACAGTCAGATATTACTATTACTGTGACCCCTAACCCTTGACCCCAAACCCAGCCTCCTGGACAGGGCTGTGTTACCATTCTGTTAAAGACAGTCAGATATTACTATTACTGTGACCCCTAACTTCTAACCCAGCCTCCTGGCTATGGACAGGGCTGTGTTACATTCTGTTAAAGACAGTCAGATATTACTATTACTGTGAAACCCAGCCTCCTGGACAGGGCTGTGTTACCATTCTGTTAAAGACAGTCAGATATTACTATTACTGTGACCCCTAACCCCTAACCCAGCCTCCTGGACAGGGCTGTGTTACCATTCTGTTAAAGACAGTCAGATATTACTATTACTGTGACCCCTAACCTCTAACCCAGCCTCCTGGCTATGGACAGGGCTGTGTTACCATTCTGTTAAAGACAGTCAGATATTACTATTACTGTGACCCCTAACCCCTAACCCAGCCTCCTGGACAGGGCTGTGTTACCATTCTGTTAAAGACAGTCAGATATTACTATTACTGTGACCCCTAACCCCTAACCCATCCTCATGTGTCAGTATCTACTGTTTATACTACCAAAGGCAATAGATGGAACACTGTGTGTTTGTGATGTGTGACTGTTATAGTGCATGCTAATGACAGCCTACTGTGTATGAGATAGTGTTGGTGACTGTGTATTTCACTGTGCAGTCCCAGCTGTGGGGGCACTGGGTAATGTCAATGTCTCCCAGAATCCTGTGCTCACCACAGTCAGGTCGTTTGGGGAGAGTCTATGTTGCAGCAGGTGTGTGTGTTCTCATCAAGGTGAGTTGGTTGGGAGAGGCTCTGTGCTGCAGCAGGTGTGTGTGTTCTCACCACAGTGACTTGGTTGGGAGAGGCTCCGTGCTGCAACAGTAGGTTGATGATGTGGGTGTGGCCTTGCTGGGCCGCCTGATGGAGGGGGGTGTATCCGTTCTGAAGGGGGAGGAGGAGAGGTCAGACACACCTCTTTAATTAAACATACCAACACATACCCACTCCAACACCCACACCTACAACCATCAACATCTACTGTATATAGAAATGTTAAATCTGGAGGGGAGCCTAACCTGTGACCCCTGACCCCTATCCCATAAATAAAACATTAACATCTCTATAGATATGTTCAATCTGGAGGGGAGCCTAACCTTGGTTTTGGCGTTGATCTTGGCCTGGTTCTTTAGCAGGAAGTTGACCATCTTCACGTTTCCATAGTGACACGCCACATGCAGCGGAGTGTATCCCATCTAGGGAAACAGAAATCAAGTGTTATGCCTGGTGTGACCACTAGTGTATCCCATCTAGGGAAACGGAAACTGAAATCAAGTGTTATGCCTGATGTGACCACTAGTGTATCCCATCTAGGGAAACGGAAACTGAAATCAAGTGTTATGCCTGGTGTGACCACTAGTGTATCCCGTCTAGGGAAACAGAAATCAAGTGTTATGCCTGATCTGACCACTAGTGTATCCCGTCTAGGGAAACAGAAATCAAGTGTTATGCCTGATGTGACCACTAGTGTATCCCGTCTCGGGAAACAGAAATCAAGTGTTATGCCTGGTGTGACCACTAGTGTATCCCGTCTCGGGAAACAGAAATCAAGTGTTATGCCTGATGTGACCACTAGTGTATACCGTCGAGGGAAACAGAAATCAAGTGTTTTGCCTGATGTGACCACTAGTGTATCCCGTCTAGGGAAACAGAAATCAAGTGTTTTGCCTGATGTGACCACTACTGTATCCCGTCTAGGGAAACAGAAACAGAAATCAAGTGTTTTGCCTGATGTGACCACTAGTGTATCCTGTCTAGGGAAACAGAAACAGAAATCAAGTGTTATGCCTGATGGAAGCCACTTATAAAGCTACATTCACAATCATGTTCAATGGTTTCAGGAGACATTCTGAAACCTTCGCATGTTGATTCAAACAACTGTTTATGCGTGATGATAGACCTAGATTATAGCAGAATGGATACGGCATTTAGTGAGTTAATGTGTTGTAGTGTTAGGAAGTCAGGTCTGTATGTAGATACAGATCATGTTAATGGTTTCAGTGTTGACATTCTGTTGTAGTGTACTGTGTTGATTGTAGTGTACTGTTGTGCGTTGATAGAGTACAGTTGTAGTGCAGAATGGTAGTGTTGTATTGAGTTAAGTGTTGTAGTGTTTCAGTGTTTCAGTGTTGTAGTGTTTCAGTGTTTCAGTGTTGTTGTGTTTCAGTGTTGTCGTGTTTCAGTGTTGTAATGATTCAGTGTTGTAATGATTCAGTGTTGTTGTGTTTCAGTGTTGTAGTGTTTTAGTGTTTCAGTGTTGTAGTGTTTCAGTGTTGTGTTTCAGTGTAGTAGTGTTTCAGTGTAGTAGTGATTCAGTGTAGTAGTGATTCAGTGTTGTAGTGTTTCAGTGTTGTGTTTCAGTGTAGTAGTGTTTCTGTGTAGTAGTAATTCAGTGTTTCAGAATACTGTTGTAGAGTTTCAGCGTAGTACTGTAGTGTTGTAGAGTACTGTTGTAGTGTAGTACTGAATTCTTAAAAAACATTTTTATTTAAACTTTATTTAACTAGGCAAGTCAGTTAAGAACAACTTCTTATTTACAATGAAGGCCTAGGAACAGTGGCCTCTCATCTCTCTGGTCCTTATCTCTCATCTCTCTGGTCCTTCTCTCTCTGGGGTCTCTCTCTCTCTCTCCCTCAATTTGGTCTCTCTCTCTGGGTTTCTAGTACTCCTGGTCTCTCCTCTCTGGGTTTCTAGACCTTCTGGTCTCTCTCTGGGTTTCTAGTCCCCCTGGTCTCTCTCTGGGTTTCTAGACCCCCTGGTCTCTCTCTCTGGGTTCCTAGACCCCCTGGTCTCTCTCTCTGGGTTTCTAGACCTTCTGGTCTCTCCTCTCTGGGTTTCTAGTCCTCCTGGTCTCTCCTCTCTGGGTTTCTAGACATTCTGGTCTCTCCTCTCTGGGTTTCTAGTCCTCCTGGTCTCTCCTCTCTGGGTTTCTAGTCCTCCTGGTCTCTCCTCTCTGGGTTTCTAGTCCTCCTGGTCCCTGTCTGGGTTTCTAGTCCTCCTGGTCTCTCTCTCTGGGTTTCTAGTCCTCCTGGTCTCTCTCTCTGGGTTTCTAGTCCTCCTGGTCTCTCTCTAAGGGTTTCTAGTCCTCCTGGTCTCGCTCTCTGAGTTTCTAGTCCTTCTGGTCCCTCTCTGGGTTTCTAGACCTTCTGCTCTCTCTGTTGTGTTTCTCAATGAGTGTTCTGCAGTGAGGTTTCAGGAGGGACCAGCCGACCTACACGGCTGTCAGACCAGAGTTGAACATGTGTACGTGTGTGTGTGTACCTTAGTCTCTGGGTCGACAGTGGCCCCCTGGTTAACCAGCACCTCAGCTACGTTGACCTTGTCGTCCTGAGCTGCCAGGTGGAGGGGAGTCAGACCACTCTGAGAGGAGAGGACACAGGACAGGACATAACACATTACAACACAGGACAGGACACAGGACAGGACATACCACATTAGAACACAGGATATGACATACCAAATTAGAACACAGGACAGGACATACCACATTAGAAAACAGGACAGGACATGACATACCACATTAGAACACAGAATAGGACATACCACATTAGAACACAGGATAGGACATACCACATTAGAACACAGGACAGGACATACCACATTAGAACACAGGACAGGACATACCACATTAGAACACAGGACATGACAGGACAGGACATACCACATTAGAACACAGGACATGACATACCACATTAGAACACAGGACAGGACATGACATGACATACCACATTAGAACAAAGGACAGGACATGACATGACATACCACATTAGAACAAAGGACAGGACATGACATACCACATTAGAACACAGGATAGGACATACCACATTACAACAAAGGACAGGACACAACACATTACAGGACAGGACATACAACTTTAGAACACAGGACAGGACATGATATACCACATTAGAACACAGGACAGGACATGACATGACATACCACATTAGAACACAGGACATGACATACCACATTAGAACACAGAACAGGACATGACATACCACATTAGAACAAAGGACAGGACATGACATACCACATTAGAACACAGGACAGGACATACCACATTAGAACACAGGACATGACATACCACATTAGAACACAGGATAGGACATACCACATTACAACAAAGGACAGGACACAACACATTACAGGACAGGACATACAACTTTAGAACACAGGACAGGACATGATATACCACATTAGAACACAGGACAGGACATGACATGACATACCACATTAGAACACAGGACAGGACATGACATACCACATTAGAACAAAGGACAGGACATGACATACCACATTAGAACACAGGATAGGACATACCACATTACAACAAAGGACATGACACAACACATTACAGGACAGGACATACAACTTTAGAACACAGGACAGGACATGACATACCACATTAGAACACAGGACAGGACATATCACATTAGAACACAGGATAGGACATACCACATTAGAACACAGGATAGGACATATCACATTAGAACACAGGATAGGACATACCACATTAGAACACAGGATAGGACATACCACATTAGAACACAGGACAGGACATACCACATTAGAACACAGGACAGGACATGACATACCACATTAGAACACAGGACAGGACATGACATACCACATTAGAACACAGGACAGGACATGACATACCACATTAGAACACAGGACAGGACATGACATACCTCATTAGAACACAGGACAGGACATGACATACCACATTAGAACACAGGACAGGACAGGACATACCACATTAGAACACAGGACAGGACATACCACATTAGAACACAGGACATGACATGACATACCACATTAGAACAAAGGACAGGACATGACATACCACATTAGAACACAGGACAGGACATACCACATTAGAACAGAACACATGTCATGACATACCACATTAGAACACAGGACAGGACATACCACATTAGAACACTGGACAGGACATACCACATTAGAACACAGGACAGGACATACCACATTAGAACACAGGACAGGACATACCACATTAGAACACAGGACATGACATGATATACCACATTAGAACAAAGGACAGGACATACCACATTAGAACACATGTTAGGACATACCACATTAGAACACAGGACATACCACATTAGAACACAGGACAGGACATAAGACATTAGAACACAGAACAGGACATACCACATTAGAACACAGGACACACCACATTAGAACACATGTTAGGACATACCACATTAGAACACAGGACAGGACATACCACATTAGAACACAGGACATACCACATTAGAACACATGTTAGGACATACCACATTAGAACACAGGACATACCACATTAGAACAGAACACATGTCATGACATACCACATTAGAACACAGGACAGGACATACCACATTAGAACACAGGACAGGACATACCACATTAGAACACAGGATAGGACATACCACATTAGAACACAGGACAGGACATACCACATTAGAACACAGCACAGAACATACCACATTAGAACACAGGACAGGACATGACATACCACATTAGAACACAGAATAGGACATACCACATTAGAACACAGGATAGGACATACCACATTAGAACACAGGACATGACAGGACAGGACATACCACATTAGAACACAGGACATGACATACCACATTAGAACACAGGACAGAACATGACATGATATACCACATTAGAACACAGGACAGGACATGACATGACATACCACATTAGAACAAAGGACAGGACATGACATACCACATTAGAACACAGGATAGGACATACCACATTACAACAAAGGACAGGACACAACACATTACAGGACAGGACATACAACTTTAGAACACAGGACAGGACATGACATACCACATTAGAACACAGGACAGAACATGACATGATATACCACATTAGAACACAGGATAGGACATATCACATTAGAACACAGGATAGGACATACCACATTAGAACACAGGATAGGACACATCACATTAGAACACAGGACAGGACATACCACATTAGAACACAGGACATGACATACCACATTAGAACACAGGACATGACATACCACATTAGAACACAGGATAGGACATACCACATTACAACAAAGGACAGGACACAACACATTACAGGACAGGACATACAACTTTAGAACACAGGACAGGACATGATATACCACATTAGAACACAGGACAGGACATGACATGACATACCACATTAGAACACAGGACATGACATATCACATTAGAACACAGAACAGGACATGACATACCACATTAGAACAAAGGACAGGACATGACATACCACATTAGAACACAGGATAGGACATACCACATTACAACAAAGGACATGACACAACACATTACAGGACAGGACATACAACTTTAGAACACAGGACAGGACATGACATACCACATTAGAACACAGGACAGAACATGACATGATATACCACATTAGAACACAGGATAGGACATATCACATTAGAACACAGGATAGGACATACCACATTAGAACACAGGACAGGACATACCACATTAGAACACAGGACAGGACATACCACATTAGAACACAGGACAGGACATGACATGACATACCACATTAGAACACAGGACAGGACATGACATACCACATTAGAACACAGGACAGGACATGACATACCACATTAGAACACAGGACAGGACATGACATACCACATTAGAACACAGGACAGGACAGGACATACCACATTAGAACACAGGATAGGACACATCACATTAGAACACAGGACAGGACACATCACATTAGAACACAGGACAGGACATACCACATTAGAACACAGGACAGGACATGACATGACATACCACATTAGAACACAGGACAGGACATGACATACCACATTAGAACACAGGACAGGACATGACATACCACATTAGAACACAGGACAGGACATGACATACCACATTAGAACACAGGACAGGACATGACATACCACATTAGAACACAGGACAGGACATGACATACCACATTAGAACACAGGACAGGACATGACATACCACATTAGAACACAGGACAGGACAGGACATACCACATTAGAACACAGGATAGGACACATCACATTAGAACACAGGACAGGACATACCACATTAGAACACAGGACAGGACATGACATGACATACCACATTAGAACACAGGACAGGACATGACATACCACATTAGAACACAGGACAGGACATGACATACCACATTAGAACACAGGACAGGACATGACATACCACATTAGAACACAGGACAGGACATGACATACCACATTAGAACACAGGACAGGACAGGACATACCACATTAGAACACAGGACAGGACAGGACATACCACATTAGAACACAGGACATGACATGACATACCACATTAGAACAAAGGACAGGACATGACATACCACATTAGAACACAGGACAGGACATACCACATTAGAACACAGGACAGGACATACCACATTAGAACACAGGACATGACATGATATACCACATTAGAACAAAGGACAGGACATACCACATTAGAACACATGTTAGGACATACCACATTAGAACACAGGACATACCACATTAGAACACAGGACAGGACATAAGACATTAGAACACAGAACAGGACATACCACATTAGAACACAGGACACACCACATTAGAACAAATGTTAGGACATACCACATTAGAACACAGGACAGGACATACCACATTAGAACACAGGACATACCACATTAGAACATATGTTAGGACATACCACATTAGAACACAGGACATACCACATTAGAACAGAACACATGTCATGACATACCACATTAGAACACAGGACAGGACATACCACATTAGAACACAGGATATGACATACCAAATTAGAACACAGGACAGGACATACCACATTAGAAAACAGGACAGGACATGACATACCACATTAGAACACAGAATAGGACATACCACATTAGAACACAGGATAGGACATACCACATTAGAACACAGGACAGGACATACCACATTAGAACACAGGACAGGACATACCACATTAGAACACAGGACATGACAGGACAGGACATACCACATTAGAACACAGGACATGACATACCACATTAGAACACAGGACAGAACATGACATGATATACCACATTAGAACACAGGACAGGACATGACATACCACATTAGAACAAAGGACAGGACATGACATACCACATTAGAACACAGGATAGGACATACCACATTACAACAAAGGACAGGACACAACACATTACAGGACAGGACATACAACTTTAGAACACAGGAAAGGACATGATATACCACATTAGAACACAGGACAGGACATGACATGACATACCACATTAGAACACAGGACATGACATACCACATTAGAACACAGAACAGGACATGACATACCACATTAGAACAAAGGACAGGACATGACATACCACATTAGAACACAGGACAGGACATACCACATTAGAACACAGGACATGACATACCACATTAGAACACAGGATAGGACATACCACATTACAACAAAGGACAGGACACAACACATTACAGGACAGGACATACAACTTTAGAACACAGGACAGGACATGATATACCACATTAGAACACAGGACAGGACATGACATGACATACCACATTAGAACACAGGACATGACATACCACATTAGAACACAGAACAGGACATGACATACCACATTAGAACAAAGGACAGGACATGACATACCACATTAGAACACAGGATAGGACATACCACATTACAACAAAGGACATGACACAACACATTACAGGACAGGACATACAACTTTAGAACACAGGACAGGACATGACATACCACATTAGAACACAGGACAGAACATGACATGATATACCACATTAGAACACAGGATAGGACATATCACATTAGAACACAGGATAGGACATACCACATTAGAACACAGGATAGGACACATCACATTAGAACACAGGACAGGACATACCACATTAGAACACAGGACAGGACATGACATGACATACCACATTAGAACACAGGACAGGACATGACATACCACATTAGAACACAGGACAGGACATGACATACCACATTAGAACACAGGGCAGGACATGACATACCACATTAGAACACAGGACAGGACATGACATACCACATTAGAACACAGGACAGGACATGACATACCACATTAGAACACAGGACAGGACAGGACATACCACATTAGAACACAGGACAGGACATACCACATTAGAACACAGGACATGACATGACATACCACATTAGAACAAAGGACAGGACATGACATACCACATTAGAACACAGGACAGGACATACCACATTAGAACAGAACACATGTCATGACATACCACATTAGAACACAGGACAGGACATACCACATTAGAACACTGGACAGGACATACCACATTAGAACACAGGACAGGACATACCACATTAGAACACAGGACAGGACATACCACATTAGAACACAGGACATGACATGATATACCACATTAGAACAAAGGACAGGACATACCACATTAGAACACATGTTAGGACATACCACATTAGAACACAGGACATACCACATTAGAACACAGGACAGGACATAAGACATTAGAACACAGAACAGGACATACCACATTAGAACACAGGACACACCACATTAGAACACATGTTAGGACATACCACATTAGAACACAGGACAGGACATACCACATTAGAACACAGGACATACCACATTAGAACACATGTTAGGACATACCACATTAGAACACAGGACATACCACATTAGAACAGAACACATGTCATGACATACCACATTAGAACACAGGACAGGACATACCACATTAGAACACAGGACAGGACATACCACATTAGAACACAGGATAGGACATACCACATTAGAACACAGGACAGGACATACCACATTAGAACACAGCACAGAACATACCACATTAGAACACAGGACAGGACATGACATACCACATTAGAACACAGAATAGGACATACCACATTAGAACACAGGATAGGACATACCACATTAGAACACAGGACAGGACATACCACATTAGAACACAGGACAGGACATACCACATTAGAACACAGGACATGACAGGACAGGACATACCACATTAGAACACAGGACATGACATACCACATTAGAACACAGGACAGAACATGACATGATATACCACATTAGAACACAGGACAGGACATGACATGACCTACCACATTAGAACAAAGGACAGGACATGACATACCACATTAGAACACAGGATAGGACATACCACATTACAACAAAGGACAGGACACAACACATTACAGGACAGGACATACAACTTTAGAACACAGGACAGGACATGATATACCACATTAGAACACAGGACAGGACATGACATGACATACCACATTAGAACACAGGACATGACATACCACATTAGAACACAGAACAGGACATGACATACCACATTAGAACAAAGGACAGGACATGACATACCACATTAGAACACAGGATAGGACATACCACATTACAACAAAGGACATGACACAACACATTACAGGACAGGACATACAACTTTAGAACACAGGACAGGACATGACATACCACATTAGAACACAGGACAGAACATGACATGATATACCACATTAGAACACAGGATAGGACATATCACATTAGAACACAGGATAGGACATACCACATTAGAACACAGGATAGGACACATCACATTAGAACACAGGACAGGACATACCACATTAGAACACAGGACAGGACATGACATGACATACCACATTAGAACACAGGACAGGACATGACATACCACATTAGAACACAGGACAGGACATGACATACCACATTAGAACACAGGACAGGACATGACATACCAAATTAGAACACAGGACAGGACAGGACATACCACATTAGAACACAGGACAGGACAGGACATACCACATTAGAACACAGGACATGACATGACATACCACATTAGAACAAAGGACAGGACATGACATACCACATTAGAACACAGGACAGGACATACCACATTAGAACAGAACACATGTCATGACATACCACATTAGAACACAGGACAGGACATACCACATTAGAACACTGGACAGGACATACCACATTAGAACACAGGACAGGACATACCACATTAGAACACAGGACAGGACATACCACATTAGAACACAGGACATGACATGATATACCACATTAGAACAAAGGACAGGACATACCACATTAGAACACATGTTAGGACATACCACATTAGAACACAGGACAGGACATACCACATTAGAACACAGGACATACCACATTAGAACACATGTTAGGACATACCACATTAGAACACAGGACATACCACATTAGAACAGAACACATGTCATGACATACCACATTAGAACACAGGACAGGACATACCACATTAGAACACAGGATATGACATACCAAATTAGAACACAGGACAGGACATACCACATTAGAAAACAGGACAGGACATGACATACCACATTAGAACACAGAATAGGACATACCACATTAGAACACAGGATAGGACATACCACATTAGAACACAGGACAGGACATACCACATTAGAACACAGGACATGACAGGACATGACATACCACATTAGAACACAGGACAGAACATGACATGATATACCACATTAGAACACAGGACAGGACATGACATACCACATTAGAACAAAGGACAGGACATGACATACCACATTAGAACACAGGATAGGACATACCACATTACAACAAAGGACAGGACACAACACATTACAGGACAGGACATACAACTTTAGAACACAGGAAAGGACATGATATACCACATTAGAACACAGGACAGGACATGACATGACATACCACATTAGAACACAGGACATGACATACCACATTAGAACACAGAACAGGACATGACATACCACATTAGAACAAAGGACAGGACATGACATACCACATTAGAACACAGGACAGGACATACCACATTAGAACACAGGACATGACATACCACATTAGAACACAGGATAGGACATACCACATTACAACAAAGGACAGGACACAACACATTACAGGACAGGACATACAACTTTAGAACACAGGACAGGACATGATATACCACATTAGAACACAGGACAGGACATGACATGACATACCACATTAGAACACAGGACATGACATACCACATTAGAACACAGAACAGGACATGACATACCACATTAGAACAAAGGACAGGACATGACATACCACATTAGAACACAGGATAGGACATACCACATTACAACAAAGGACATGACACAACACATTACAGGACAGGACATACAACTTTAGAACACAGGACAGGACATGACATACCACATTAGAACACAGGACAGAACATGACATGATATACCACATTAGAACACAGGATAGGACATATCACATTAGAACACAGGATAGGACATACCACATTAGAACACAGGATAGGACACATCACATTAGAACACAGGACAGGACATACCACATTAGAACACAGGACAGAACATGACATGATATACCACATTAGAACACAGGACAGGACATACCACATTAGAACACAGGACAGGACATGACATACCACATTAGAACACAGGACAGGACATGACATACCACATTAGAACACAGGACAGGACATGACATACCACATTAGAACACAGGACAGGACATGACATACCACATTAGAACACAGGACAGGACAGGACATACCACATTAGAACACAGGACAGGACATACCACATTAGAACACAGGACATGACATGACATACCACATTAGAACAAAGGACAGGACATGACATACCACATTAGAACACAGGACAGGACATACCACATTAGAACAGAACACATGTCATGACATACCACATTAGAACACAGGACAGGACATACCACATTAGAACACTGGACAGGACATACCACATTAGAACACAGGACAGGACATACCACATTAGAACACAGGACAGGACATACCACATTAGAACACAGGACATGACATGATATACCACATTAGAACAAAGGACAGGACATACCACATTAGAACACATGTTAGGACATACCACATTAGAACACAGGACATACCACATTAGAACACAGGACAGGACATAAGAATTAGAACACATTAGAACACAGGACAGGACATACCACATTAGAACACAGGACACACCACATTAGAACACATGTTAGGACATACCACATTAGAACACAGGACAGGACATACCACATTAGAACACAGGACATACCACATTAGAACACATGTTAGGACATACCACATTAGAACACAGGACATACCACATTAGAACAGAACACATGTCATGACATACCACATTAGAACACAGGACAGGACATACCACATTAGAACACAGGACAGGACATACCACATTAGAACACAGGATAGGACATACCACATTAGAACACAGGACAGGACATACCACATTAGAACACAGCACAGAACATACCACATTAGAACACAGGACAGGACATGACATACCACATTAGAACACAGAATAGGACATACCACATTAGAACACAGGATAGGACATACCACATTAGAACACAGGACAGGACATACCACATTAGAACACAGGACAGGACATACCACATTAGAACACAGGACATGACAGGACAGGACATACCACATTAGAACACAGGACATGACATACCACATTAGAACACAGGACAGAACATGACATGATATACCACATTAGAACACAGGACAGGACATGACATGACCTACCACATTAGAACAAAGGACAGGACATGACATACCACATTAGAACACAGGATAGGACATACCACATTACAACAAAGGACAGGACACAACACATTACAGGACAGGACATACAACTTTAGAACACAGGACAGGACATGATATACCACATTAGAACACAGGACAGGACATGACATGACATACCACATTAGAACACAGGACATGACATACCACATTAGAACACAGAACAGGACATGACATACCACATTAGAACAAAGGACAGGACATGACATACCACATTAGAACACAGGATAGGACATACCACATTACAACAAAGGACATGACACAACACATTACAGGACAGGACATACAACTTTAGAACACAGGACAGGACATGACATACCACATTAGAACACAGGACAGAACATGACATGATATACCACATTAGAACACAGGATAGGACATACCACATTAGAACACAGGATAGGACACATCACATTAGAACACAGGACAGGACATACCACATTAGAACACAGGACAGGACATGACATGACATACCACATTAGAACACAGGACAGGACATGACATACCACATTAGAACACAGGACAGGACATGACATACCACATTAGAACACAGGACAGGACATGACATACCAAATTAGAACACAGGACAGGACAGGACATACCACATTAGAACACAGGACAGGACAGGACATACCACATTAGAACACAGGACATGACATGACATACCACATTAGAACAAAGGACAGGACATGACATACCACATTAGAACACAGGACAGGACATACCACATTAGAACAGAACACATGTCATGACATACCACATTAGAACACAGGACAGGACATACCACATTAGAACACTGGACAGGAAATACCACATTAGAACACAGGACAGGACATACCACATTAGAACACAGGACAGGACATACCACATTAGAACACAGGACATGACATGATATACCACATTAGAACAAAGGACAGGACATACCACATTAGAACACATGTTAGGACATACCACATTAGAACACAGGACATACCACATTAGAACACAGGACAGGACATAAGACATTAGAACACAGAACAGGACATACCACATTAGAACACAGGACACACCACATTAGAACACATGTTAGGACATACCACATTAGAACACAGGACAGGACATACCACATTAGAACACAGGACATACCACATTAGAACACATGTTAGGACATACCACATTAGAACACAGGATAGGACATACCCCATTAGAACACAGGACAGGACACAACACATTAGAACACAGGACAGGACATACCACATTAGAACACAGGATAGGACATACCACATTAGAACACAGCACAGGACATTCCACATTAGAACACAGGACAGGACATGACATGCCACATACACATTAGAACACAGGACATTAGAACACAGGATAGGACATACCACATTAGAACACATGTTAGGACATACCACATTAGAACACATGTTAGGACATACCACATTAGAACACAGGACAGGACATGACATACCACATTAGAACACAGGATAGGATATCCCACAATAGAACACAGGACAGGACATGACATATCACATTAGAACACAGGATAGGACATACCACATTAGAACACAGGACAGGACATACCACATTGAACACAGGATAGGACATACCACATTAGAACACAGGACAGGACATACCACATTTGAACACAGGATAGGACATACCACATTAGAACACAGGACAGGACATACCACATTAGAACACAGGACATACCACATTAGAACACATGTTAGGACATACCACATTAGAACACATGTTAGGACATACCACATTAGAACACATGACAGGACATACCACATTAGAACACAGGACAGGACATACCACATTAGAACACATGACAGGACATGCCACATTAGAACACATGACAGGACATACCACATTACAACTCAGGACAATCCTAACACCTGACCCCTAACCCCCACCTTGTTGCCCAAGCTGATGGTGGCTTCCCTGGCCAGTAGCAGGGTAACGATGTCTACGTTGCCCTCCTGAGAGGCCAGGTGCAGCGGTGTGATGCCCTGACGTGTCATAGCGTTGGTGTCGGCTCCGTACTCCAGCAGCGTCGTGGCAATCTCCATCTGGTTCTTCTTAGCCGCGATGTGGAGTGGAGTATAGCCATTCTACACCACAGACAGAACATATTACACCACAGAGGAGGGTAGCCATTCTACACCACAGACAGAACATATTACACCACAGAGGAGGGTACCCATTCTACACCACAGACAGAACATATTACACCACAGAGGAGGGTACCCATTCTACACCACAGACAGAACATATTACACCACAGAGGAGGGTAGCCATTCTACACCACAGACAGAACATAATACACCACAGAGGAGGGTACCCATTCTACACCACAGACAGAACATATTATAACACAGAGGAGGGTACCCATTCTACACCACAGACAGAACATATTACAACACAGAGGAGGGTACCCATTCTACACCACAGACAGAACATATTACACCACAGAGGAGGGTACCCATTCTACACCACAGACAGAACATATTACACCACAGAGGAGGGTACCCATTCTACACCACAGACAGAACATAATATAACACAGAGGAGGGTACCCATTCTACACCACAGACAGAACATAATCTATCATCCAGGTAATATACAGTCATCTATCATCCAGGTAATATACAGTCATCTATCATCCAGGTAATATACAGACATCTATCATCCAGGTAATATACAGTCATCTATCGTGGTCCTGAGGTAATATACAGTCATCTATCATCCAGGTAATATACAGTCATCTATCATCCAGGTAATATACAGTCATCTATCATCCAGGTATATACAGTCATCTATCAACGAGGTAATATACAGTCATCTATCATCCAGGTAATATACAGTCATCTATCAACGAGGTAATATACAGTCATCTATCAAGTGAGGTAATATACAGTCATCTATCATCCAGGTTTCAATAACAGTCAGTGAACAGTGGTCCTGCTGTTTCAGATCAGTGAGACGTGATCCTGCTGTATTAGATCAGTGAGTCGTGGTCCTGCTGTTTCAGATCAGTGAGTCGTGGTCCTGCTGTTTCAGATCAGTGAGTCGTGGTCCTGCTGTTTCAGTTCAGTGAGTCGTGGTCCTGCTGTTTCAGATCAGTGAGTCGTGGTCCTGCTGTTTCAGTTCAGTGAGTCGTGGTCCTGCTGTTTCAGATCAGTGAGTGGTCCTGCTGTTTCCTGCTGTATTAGATCAGTCAGTCGTGGTCCTGCTGTTTCAGTTCAGTGAGTCGTGGTCCTGCTGTTTCAGATATGTGAGTCGTGGTCCTGCTGTTTCAGATCAGTGAGTCGTGGTCCTGCTGTTTCAGATCAGTGAGTCGTGGTCCTGCTGTTTCAGATCAGTGCGTGGTCCTGCTGTTTCAGATCAGTGAGTCGTGGTCCTGCTGTTTCAGATCAGTGAGTCGTGGTCCTGCTGTTTCAGATCAGTGAGTCGTGGTCCTGCTCTTTCAGATCAGTGAGTGTGGTTCTGCTGTTTCAGATCAGTGAGTCGTGGTCCTGCTGTATTCAGTGAGATCAGTGAGTCAGTGAGTCGTGGTCCTGCTGTTTCAGATCAGTGAGTCGTGGTCCTGCTGTTTCAGATCAGTGAGTCGTGGTCCTGCTGTTTCAGATCAGTGAGTCATGGTCCTGCTGTATTAGATCAGTGAGTCTTGATCCTGCTGTTTCAGTTCAGTGAGTCATGGTCCTGCTGTATTAGATCAGTGAGTCGTGGTCCTGCTGTTTCAGATCAGTGAGTTGTGGTCCTGCTGTATTAGACTAGTGAGTCGTGGTCCTGCTGTTTCAGATCAGTGAGTCTTGGTCCTGCTGTATTAGATCAGTGAGTCGTGGTCCTGCTGTATCAGATCAGTGAGTCGTGGTCCTGCTGTATTAGATCAGTGAGTCGTGGTCCTGCTCAGTGAGTCGTGGTCCTGCTGTTTCAGATCAGTGAGTGGTCCTGCTGTTTCAGATCAGTGAGTCTTGGTCCTGCTGTATTAGATCAGTGAGTCGTGGTCCTGCTGTATCAGATCAGTGAGTCGTGGTCCTGCTGTATTAGATCAGTGAGCTGTGATCCTGTCACGGCTCCCTCCGGTACTGTTGCCCCCATGTCCATTGGTTCTGTGAGTACCTATGTGTTGTCTCAGCCTGTGCTGTGTGTTATTGTTCTCTATGTGTTGTCTCAGCCTGTGCTGTGTTATTGTTCTCTATGTGTTGTCTCAGCCTGTGCTGTGTGTTATTGTTCCCTATGTGTTGTCTCAGCCTGTGCTGTGTTATTGTTCTCTATGTGTTGTCTCAGCCTGTGCTGTGTGTTATTGTTCTCTATGTGTTGTCTCAGCCTGTGCTGTGTGTTATTGTTCTCTATGTGTTGTCTCAGCCTGTGCTGTGTGTTATTGTTCCCTATGTGTTGTCTCAGCCTGTGCTGTGTGTTATTGTTCTCTATGTGTTGTCTCAGCCTGTGCTGTGTGTTATTGTTCTCTATGTGTTGTCTCAGCCTGTGCTGTGTGTTATTGTTCCCTATGTGTTGTCTCAGCCTGTGCTGTGTGTTATTGTTCTCTATGTGTTGTCTCAGCCTGTGCTGTGTGTTATTGTTCTCTATGTGTTGTCTCAGCCTGTGCTGTGTGTTATTGTTCTCTATGTGTTGTCTCAGCCTGTGCTGTGTGTTATTGTTCTCTATGTGTTGTCTCAGCCTGTGCTGTGTGTTATTGTTCCTATGTGTTGTCTCAGCCTGTGCTGTGTGTTATTGTTCTCTATGTGTTGTCTCAGCCTGTGCTGTGTGTTATTGTTCTCTATGTGTTGTCTCAGCCTGTGCTGTGTGTTATTGTTCTCTATGTGTTGTCTCAGCCTGTGCTGTGTGTTATTGTTCTCTATGTGTTGTCTCAGCCTGTGCTGTGTGTTATTGTTCTCTATGTGTTGTCTCAGCCTGTGCTGTGTGTTATTGTTCTATGTGTTGTCTCAGCCTGTGCTGTGTGTTATTGTTCTCTATGTGTTGTCTCAGCCTGTGCTGTGTGTTATTGTTCTCTATGTGTTGTCTCAGCCTGTGCTGTGTGTTATTGTTCTCTATGTGTTGTCTCAGCCTGTGCTGTGTGTTATTGTTCTCTATGTGTTGTCTCAGCCTGTGTGTGTGTTATTGTTCTCTATGTGTTGTCTCAGCCTGTGCTGTGTGTTATTGTTCTCTATGTGTTGTCTCAGCCTGTGCTGTGTGTTATTGTTCTCTATGTGTTGTCTCAGCCTGTGCTGTGTGTTATTGTTCTCTATGTGTTGTCTCAGCCTGTGCTGTGTGTTATTGTTCTCTATGTGTTGTCTCAGCCTGTGCTGTGTGTTATTGTTCTCTATGTGTTGTCTCAGCCTGTGCTGTGTGTTATTGTTCCCTATGTGTTGTCTCAGCCTGTGCTGTGTGTTATTGTTCTCTATGTGTTGTCTCAGCCTGTGCTGTGTTATTGTTCCCTATGTGTTGTCTCAGCCTGTGCTGTGTGTTATTGTTCTCTATGTGTTGTCTCAGCCTGTGCTGTGTGTTATTGTTCCCTATGTGTTGTCTCAGCCTGTGCTGTGTGTTATTGTTCCCTATGTGTTGTCTCAGCCTGTGCTGTGTGTTATTGTTCCCTATGTGTTGTCTCAGCCTGTGCTGTGTGTTATTGTTCTCTATGTGTTGTCTCAGCCTGTGCTGTGTGTTATTGTTCTCTATGTGTTGTCTCAGCCTGTGCTGTGTGTTATTGTTCTCTATGTGTTGTCTCAGCCTGTGCTGTGTGTTATTGTTCCTATGTGTTGTCTCAGCCTGTGCTGTGTGTTATTGTTCTCTATGTGTTGTCTCAGCCTGTGCTGTGTGTTATTGTTCTCTATGTGTTGTCTCAGCCTGTGCTGTGTGTTATTGTTCTCTATGTGTTGTCTCAGCCTGTGCTGTGTGTTATTGTTCTCTATGTGTTGTCTCAGCCTGTGCTGTGTGTTATTGTTGTCTCAGCCTGTGTGTGTTATTGTTCTCTATGTGTTGTCTCAGCCTGTGCTGTGTGTTATTGTTCTCTATGTGTTGTCTCAGCCTGTGCTGTGTGTTATTGTTCCCTATGTGTTGTCTCAGCCTGTGCTGTGTGTTATTGTTCTCTATGTGTTGTCTCAGCCTGTGCTGTGTGTTATTGTTCTCTATGTGTTGTCTCAGCCTGTGCTGTGTGTTATTGTTCTCTATGTGTTGTCTCAGCCTGTGCTGTGTTATTGTTCTCTATGTGTTGTCTCAGCCTGTGCTGTGTGTTATTGTTCTCTATGTGTTGTCTCAGCCTGTGCTGTGTGTTATTGTTCTCTATGTGTTGTCTCAGCCTGTGCTGTGTGTTATTGTTCTCTATGTGTTGTCTCAGCCTGTGCTGTGTGTTATTGTTCCCTATGTGTTGTCTCAGCCTGTGCTGTGTGTTATTGTTCTCTATGTGTTGTCTCAGCCTGTGCTGTGTGTTATTGTTCTCTATGTGTTGTCTCAGCCTGTGCTGTGTGTTATTGTTCCCTATGTGTTGTCTCAGCCTGTGCTGTGTGTTATTGTTCTCTATGTGTTGTCTCAGCCTGTGCTGTGTGTTATTGTTCTCTATGTGTTGTCTCAGCCTGTGCTGTGTGTTATTGTTCTCTATGTGTTGTCTCAGCCTGTGCTGTGTGTTATTGTTCCCTATGTGTTGTCTCAGCCTGTGCTGTGTGTTATTGTTCTCTATGTGTTGTCTCAGCCTGTGCTGTGTGTTATTGTTCTCTATGTGTTGTCTCAGCCTGTGCTGTGTTATTGTTCTCTATGTGTTGTCTCAGCCTGTGCTGTGTGTTATTGTTCTCTATGTGTTGTCTCAGCCTGTGCTGTGTGTTATTGTTCTCTATGTGTTGTCTCAGCCTGTGCTGTGTGTTATTGTTCTCTATGTGTTGTCTCAGCCTGTGCTGTGTGTTATTGTTCTCTATGTGTTGTCTCAGCCTGTGCTGTGTGTTATTGTTCTCTATGTGTTGTCTCAGCCTGTGCTGTGTGTTATTGTTCTCTATGTGTTGTCTCAGCCTGTGCTGTGTGTTATTGTTCTCTATGTGTTGTCTCAGCCTGTGCTGTGTGTTATTGTTCCCTATGTGTTGTCTCAGCCTGTGCTGTGTTATTGTTCTCTATGTGTTGTCTCAGCCTGTGCTGTGTGTTATTGTTCTCTATGTGTTGTCTCAGCCTGTGCTGTGTGTTATTGTTCTCTATGTGTTGTCTCAGCCTGTGCTGTGTGTTATTGTTCTCTATGTGTTGTCTCAGCCTGTGCTGTGTGTTATTGTTCTCTATGTGTTGTCTCAGCCTGTGCTGTGTGTTATTGTTCTCTATGTGTTGTCTCAGCCTGTGCTGTGTGTTATTGTTCTCTATGTGTTGTCTCAGCCTGTGCTGTGTGTTATTGTTCCCTATGTGTTGTCTCAGCCTGTGCTGTGTGTTATTGTTCTCTATGTGTTGTCTCAGCCTGTGCTGTGTTCTTATGTGTTGTCTTGTTGTTATTCTATGTGTTGTCTCAGCCTGTGCTGTGTGTTATTGTTCTCTATGTGTTGTCTCAGCCTGTGCTGTGTGTTATTGTTCTCTATGTGTTGTCTCAGCCTGTGCTGTGTGTTATTGTTCTCTATGTGTTGTCTCAGCCTGTGCTGTGTGTTATTGTTCTCTATGTGTTGTCTCAGCCTGTGCTGTGTGTTATTGTTCTCTATGTGTTGTCTCAGCCTGTGCTGTGTTATTGTTCCCTATGTGTTGTCTCAGCCTGTGCTGTGTGTTATTGTTCTCTATGTGTTGTCTCAGCCTGTGCTGTGTGTTATTGTTCTCTATGTGTTGTCTCAGCCTGTGCTGTGTGTTATTGTTCTCTATGTGTTGTCTCAGCCTGTGCTGTGTGTTATTGTTCTCTATGTGTTGTCTCAGCCTGTGCTGTGTGTTATTGTTCTCTATGTGTTGTCTCAGCCTGTGCTGTGTGTTATTGTTCTCTATGTGTTGTCTCAGCCTGTGCTGTGTGTTATTGTTCCTATGTGTTGTCTCAGCCTGTGCTGTGTGTTATTGTTCTCTATGTGTTGTCTCAGCCTGTGCTGTGTGTTATTGTTCCTATGTGTTGTCTATGTGTTGTCTCAGCCTGTGCTGTGTGTTATTGTTCTCTATGTGTTGTCTCAGCCTGTGCTGTGTGTTATTGTTCTCTATGTGTTGTCTCAGCCTGTGCTGTGTGTTATTGTTCTCTATGTGTTGTCTCAGCCTGTGCTGTGTGTTATTGTTCTCTATGTGTTGTCTCAGCCTGTGCTGTGTGTTATTGTTCCCTATGTGTTGTCTCAGCCTGTGCTGTGTTATTGTTCTCTATGTGTTGTCTCAGCCTGTGCTGTGTGTTATTGTTCCCTATGTGTTGTCTCAGCCTGTGCTGTGTGTTATTGTTCCCTATGTGTTGTCTCAGCCTGTGCTGTGTGTTATTGTTCTCTATGTGTTGTCTCAGCCTGTGCTGTGTGTTATTGTTCCCTATGTGTTGTCTCAGCCTGTGCTGTGTGTTATTGTTCCCTATGTGTTGTCTCAGCCTGTGCTGTGTGTTATTGTTCCTATGTGTTGTCTCAGCCTGTGCTGTGTGTTATTGTTCTCTATGTGTTGTCTCAGCCTGTGCTGTGTGTTATTGTTCTCTATGTGTTGTCTCAGCCTGTGCTGTGTGTTATTGTTCTCTATGTGTTGTCTCAGCCTGTGCTGTGTGTTATTGTTCTCTATGTGTTGTCTCAGCCTGTGCTGTGTGTTATTGTTCTCTATGTGTTGTCTCAGCCTGTGCTGTGTTATTGTTCTCTATGTGTTGTCTCAGCCTGTGCTGTGTGTTATTGTTCTCTATGTGTTGTCTCAGCCTGTGCTGTGTGTTATTGTTCTCTATGTGTTGTCTCAGCCTGTGCTGTGTGTTATTGTTCTCTATGTGTTGTCTCAGCCTGTGCTGTGTGTTATTGTTCTCTATGTGTTGTCTCAGCCTGTGCTGTGTGTTATTGTTCCCTATGTGTTGTCTCAGCCTGTGCTGTGTGTTATTGTTCTCTATGCCTGTGCTGTGTGTTGTCTCAGCCTGTGCTGTGTGTTATTGTTCTCTATGTGTTGTCTCAGCCTGTGCTGTGTTATTGTTCTCTATGTGTTGTCTCAGCCTGTGCTGTGTTATTGTTCTCTATGTGTTGTCTCAGCCTGTGCTGTGTGTTATTGTTCTCTATGTGTTGTCTCAGCCTGTGCTGTGTGTTATTGTTCTCTATGTGTTGTCTCAGCCTGTGCTGTGTGTTATTGTTCTCTATGTGTTGTCTCCGCCTGTGCTGTGTGTTATTGTTCACATGTCCGCGTGTGCTGTGTGTTTTGTGCGTTGTGTATTACAGGTCTCCTCCCATGTCGTTCTACCAGGTTTTCCCTCGCACTTTTGTTTGGGTACATCCCAGTGTTTTGTTTACGTATTTGTTTAGGGTGTGTTAAATAAACCTGTTATGTATTCCTGCACCTGCCTCCAAATCCTTTATACCAGCAGGACAGATCCTGCTGTTTCAGATCAGAACATCATGGGAAAAACATTCACCTGATGTTACCAGAGGGTTCCCAGAACACATTTCGTCTGTTGTTTACATTTTTGTGAAATGTTCTGAGGACCTCCAAGACAAAGTCAAATGGAATATTATGTTAAACCTAAAACACTATGCTATGAAAGTCATAAAAACTGACATGTCATTCTTACAACATTAAAGGAACCTTTATAGAACAGACGGAATGAGTTCTGGGAACGTTTTTTTCACCCAAAAAGAAACATTGTATAAACATCCTGGTGTGGTAGTGGTCTGATACTGGTGTGGTAGTGGTCTGATACTGGTGTGGTAGTGGTCTGATACTGGTGTGGTAGTGGTCTGATACTGGTGTGGTAGTGGTCTGGTCTGGTCTGATGCTGGTGTGGTAGTGGTCTGATACTGGTGTGGTAGTGGTCTGATACTGGTGTGGTAGTGGTCTGATACTGGTGTGGTAGTGGTCTGATACTGGTGTGGTAGTGGTCTGATACTGGTGTGGTAGTGGTCTGATGCTGGTGTGGTAGTGGTCTGATACTGGTGTGGTAGTGGTCTGGTCTGATACTGGTGTGGTAGTGGTGGTCTGATACTGGTGTGGTAGTGGTCTGATACTGGTGTGGTAGTGGTCTGATACTGGTGTAGTGGGATACTGGTGTGGTCTGGTCTGATGCTGGTGTGGTAGTGTGATACTGGTCTGATACTGGTGTGGTAGTGGTCTGGTCTGATACTGGTGTGGTAGTGGTCTGATACTGGTGTGGTAGTGGTCTGATACTGGTGTGGTAGTGGTCTGATACTGGTGTGGTAGTGGTCTGATGCTGGTCTGGTAGTGGTGTGATGCTGGTGTGGTAGTGGTCTGATACTGGTGTGGTAGTGGTCTGATACTGGTGTGGTAGTGGTCTGATGCTGGTCTGGTAGTGGTCTGATACTGGTGTGGTAGTGGTCTGATGCTGGTGTGGTAGTGGTGTGATGCTGGTGTGGTAGTGGTCTGATACTGGTGTGGTAGTGGTCTGATACTGGTGTGGTAGTGGTCTGGTACTGGTCTGGTCTGGTCTGATACTGGTGTGGTAGTGGTCTGGTCTGATACTGGTGTGGTAGTGGTCTGATACTGGTGTGGTAGTGGTCTGATACTGGTGTGGTAGTGGTCTGATACTGGTGTGGTAGTTGTCTGATACTGGTGTGGTAGTGGTCTGGTCTGATACTGGTGTGGTAGTGGTCTGATGCTGGTGTGGTAGTGGTCTGATACTGGTGTGGTAGTGGTCTGATACTGGTGTGGTAGTGGTCTGATACTGGTGTGGTAGTGGTCTGATACTGGTGTGGTAGTGGTCTGGTCTGATACTGGTGTGGTAGTGGTCTGGTCTGATACTGGTGTGGTAGTGGTGTGGTAGTGGTCTGATACTGGTGTGGTAGTGGTCTGATACTGGTGTGGTAGTGGTCTGATACTGGTGTGGTAGTGGTCTGATACTGGTGTGGTAGTGGTCTGATACTGGTGTGGTAGTGGTCTGATGCTGGTGTGGTAGTGGTGTGGTAGTGGTCTGATACTGGTGTGGTAGTGGTCTGATACTGGTGTGGTCTGGTCTGATACTGGTGTGGTAGTGGTCTGGTCTGATACTGGTGTGGTAGTGGTCTGGTCTGATACTGGTGTGGTAGTGGTGTGGTAGTGGTCTGATACTGGTGTGGTAGTGGTCTGGTCTGATACTGGTGTGGTAGTGGTCTGATGCTGGTCTGGTACTGGTCTGGTCTGATACTGGTGTGGTAGTGGTCTGATGCTGGTGTGGTAGTGGTCTGATGCTGGTATGGTAGTGGTCTGATATTGGTGTGGTAGTGGTCTGATGCTGATGTGGTAGTGGTCTGACACTGGTGTGGTAGTGGTCTGATGCTGGTGTGGTCTGGTCTGATACTGGTGTGGTAGTGGTCTGATACTGGTGTGGTAGTGGTCTGATACTGGTGTGGTAGTGGTGCGGTAGTGGTCTGATACTGGTGTGGTGGTGGTCTGATGCTGGTGTGGTAATGGTCTGATGCTGGTGTGGTGGTGGTCTGATGCTGGTGTGGTAATGGTCTGATGCTGGTGTGGTAGTGGTCTGATACTGGTGTGGTAGTGGTCTGATACTGGTGTGGTAGTGGTCTGATACTGGTGTGGTTGTGGTAGTGGTCTGATGCTGGTGTGGTAGTGGTCTGATGCTGGTGTGGTAGTGGTCTGGTACTGGTGTGGTAGTGGTCTGGTCTGATACTGGTGTGGTAGTGGTCTGGTCTGATACTGGTGTGGTAGTGGTCTGATGCTGGTGTGGTGGTGGTCTGATGCTGGTGTGGTAGTGGTCTGATACTGGTGTGGTAGTGGTCTGATACTGGTGTGTTGTAGTGGTCTGATGCTGGTGTGGTAGTGGTCTGGTACTGGTGTGGTAGTGGTCTGGTCTGATACTGGTGTGGTAGTGGTCTGGTCTGATACTGGTGTGGTAGTGGTCTGATGCTGGTGTGGTGGTGGTCTGATGCTGGTGTGGTAGTGGTCTGATGCTGGTGTGGTAGTGGTCTGATGCTGGTGTGGTAGTGGTCTGGTACTGGTGTGGTAGTGGTCTGATACTGGTGTGGTCTGGTCTGATGCTGGTGTGGTAGTGGTCTGATGCTGGTGTGGTAGTGGTCTGGTACTGGGGTGGTAGTGGTCTGGTCTGATACTGGTGTGGTAGTGGTCTGGTCTGATACTGGTGTGGTAGTGGTCTGATGCTGGTGTGGTGGTGGTCTGATGCTGGTGTGGTAGTGGTCTGATGCTGGTGTACTAGTGGTCTGTGTGCTGGTGTGGTAGTGGTCTGGTCTGATACTGGTGTGGTAGTGGTCTGATACTGGTGTGTGTAGTGGTCTGATGCTGGTGTGGTAGTGGTCTGATACTGGTGTGGTAGTGGTCTGACACTGGTGTGGTAGTGGTCTGATACTGGTGTGGTCTGATGCTGGTATGGTAGTGGTCTGATATTGGTGTGGTAGTGGTCTGATGCTGGTGTGGTAGTGGTCTGACACTGGTGTGGTAGTGGTCTGATTCTGGTGTGGTAGTGGTGTGGTAGTGGTCTGATACTGCTGTGATAGTGGCCTGATGCTGGTCTGGTCTGATACTGGTGTGGTAGTGGTATGATACTGGTGTGGTAATGGCCTGATGCTGGTCTGGTAGTGGTCTGGTCTGATACTGGTCTGGTCTGATACTGGTGTGGTAGTGGTCTGATGCTGGTGTGGTAGTGGTGTGGTAGTGGTCTGATACTGCTGTGATAGTGGTCTGATACTGGTCTGGTCTGATACTGGTGTGGTAGTGGTCTGATGCTGGTGTGGTAGTGGTCTGATGCTGGTGTGGTAGTGGTCTGGTACTGGTGTGGTAGTGGTCTGGTCTGATACTGGTGTGGTAGTGGTCTGGTCTGATACTGGTGTGGTAGTGGTGTGATACTGGTGTGGTAGTGGTCTGATGCTGGTGTGGTAGTGGTCTGATGCTGGTGTGGTAGTGGTCTGATACTGGTGTGGTAATGGTCTGATGCTGGTCTGGTACTGGTCTGGTCTGATACTGGTGTGGTAGTGGTCTGATACTGGTGTGGTAGTGGTCTGATACTGGTGTGGTAGTGGTCTGATGCTGGTGTGGTAGTGGTCTGATGCTGGTGTGGTAGTGGTCTGATACTGGTGTGGTAGTGGTCTGATACTGGTGTGGTAGTGGTCTGATACTGGTGTGGTAATGGTCTGATGCTGGTCTGGTACTGGTCTGGTCTGATACTGGTGTGGTAGTGGTCTGATACTGGTGTGGTAGTGGTCTGATACTGGTGTGGTAGTGGTCTGATGCTGGTGTGGTAGTGGTCTGATACTGGTGTACTAGTGGTCTGATGCTGGTGTGGTCTGGTCTGATACTGGTGTGGTAGTGGTCTGATACTGGTGTGGTAGTGGTCTGATACTGGTGTGGTAGTGGTCTGATACTGGTGTGGTAGTGGTCTGATACTGGTGTGGTTGTGGTGCGGTAGTGGTCTGATGCTGGTGTGGTAGTGGTCTGATACTGGTGTGGTAGTGGTCTGATGCTGGTGTGGTAGTGGTCTGATACTGGTGCGGTAGTGGTCTGATACTGGTGTGGTGGTGGTCTGATGCTGGTGTGGTAATGGTCTGATGCTGGTGTGGTAGTGGTCTGATGCTGGTGTGGTAGTGGTCTGATACTGGTGTGGTAGTGGTCTGATACTGGTGTGGTAGTGGTCTGATACTGGTGTGGTTGTGGTAGTGGTCTGATGCTGGTGTGGTAGTGGTCTGATGCTGGTGTGGTAGTGGTCTGGTACTGGTGTGGTAGTGGTCTGGTCTGATACTGGTGTTGTAGTGGTCTGGTCTGATACTGGTGTGGTAGTGGTCTGATGCTGGTGTGGTGGTGGTCTGATGCTGGTGTGGTAGTGGTCTGATGCTGGTGTGGTAGTGGTCTGATGCTGGTGTGGTAGTGGTCTGGTACTGGTGTGGTAGTGGTCTGATGCTGGTGTGGTAGTGGTCTGAAACTGGTGTGGTAGTGGTCTGAAACTGGTGTGGTAGTGGTCTGATAGTGGTGTACTAGTGGTCTGACGCTGGTGTGGTAGTGGTCTGGTCTGATACTGGTGTGGTAGTGGTCTGATACTGGTGTACTAGTGGTCTGATGCTGGTGTGGTAGTGGTCTGGTCTGATACTGGTGTGGTAGTGGTCTGATACTGGTGTGGTAGTGGTCTGATACTGGTGTACTGTGGTCTGATGCTAGTGTACTAGTGGTCTGATGCTGGTATGGTAGTGGTCTGATGCTGGTGTGGTAGTGGTCTGATGCTGATGTGGTAGTGGTCTGATACTGGTGTGGTAGTGGTCTGATGCTGGTGTGGTATTGGTCTGGTCTGATACTGGTGTGGTAGTGGTCTGATACTGGTGTGGTAGTGGTCTGATACTGGTGTGGAAGTGGTCTGATACTGGTGTGGTAGTGGTCTGATACTGGTGTGGTAGTGGTCTGGTCTGATCCTGGTGTGGTAGTGGTCTGATGCTGGTGTGGTAGTGGTCTGATACTGGTGTGGTAGTGGTCTGATACTGGTGTGGTAGTGGTCTGGTCTGATACTGGTGTGGTAGTGGTCTGATGCTGGTGTGGTAGTGGTCTGATGCTGGTGTGGTAGTGGTCTGATACTGGTGTGGTAGTGGTGTGATGCTGGTGTGGTAGTGGTCTGGTCTGATCCTGGTGTGGTTGTGGTCTGATGCTGGTGTGGTAGTGGTCTGATACTGGTGTGGTAGTGGTCTGATACTGGTATGGTAGTGGTCTGGTCTGATACTGGTGTGGTAGTGGTGTGATGCTGGTGTGGTAGTGGTCTGATGCTGGTGTGGTAGTGGTCTGATACTGGTGTGGTAGTGGTGTGATGCTGGTGTGGTAGTGGTCTGATACTGGTGTGGTAGTGGTCTGATACTGGTGTGGTAGTGGTCTGGTCTTATACTGGTGTGGTAGTGGTGTGATGCTGGTGTGGTAGTGGTCTGATACTGGTGTGGTAGTTGTCTGGTCTGATGCTGGTGTGGTAGTGGTCTGATACTGGTGTGGTAGTGGTCTGGTCTGATACTGGTGGTGTCACTGGTGTGGTGTCTGGTCTGATACTGGTGTGGTAGTGGTCTGTCTGGTCTGATACTGGTGTGGTAGTGGTCTGATACTGGTGTGGTAGTGGTCTGATACTGGTGTGGTAGTGGTCTGATATACTGGTGTGGTAGTGGTCTGATACTGGTGTGGTACTGATACTGTTGAAACCCCACCTCTTCAAGGAATAGGTAGATAAAGCAATCCTTCTCACCCCCCCCCTTAAATGATTTAGATGCACTATTGTAAAGTGGCTGTTCCACTGATGTGTGAATTCACCAATTTGTAGTGGTGACTTAAATGTAAATGTAAATGTATGCTGGTGTGGTAGTGGTCTGATGCTGGTGTGGTGGTCTGATGCTGGATGCTGGTGGGGTCGTGGTCTGATACTGGTGTGGTAGTGGTCTGATACTGGTGTGGTAGTGGTCTGGTCTGATGCTGGTGTGGTAGTGGTCTGATACTGGTGTGGTAGTGGTCTGGTCTGATACTGGTGTGGTAGTGGTCTGATACTGGTGTGGTAGTGGTCTGGTCTGATACTGGTGTGGTAGTGGTCTGGTCTGATACTGGTGTGGTAGTGGTGTGATGCTGGTGTGGTAGTGGTAGTGGTCTGATGCAGGTGTGGTAATGGTCTGATGCTGGTGTGGTGGTGGTCTGATGCTGGTGTGGTAATGGTCTGATACTGGTGTGGTAGTGGTCTGATACTGGTGTGGTAGTGGTCTGATACTGGTGTGGTGGTAGTGGTCTGATGCTGGTGTGGTAGTGGTCTGATGCTGGTGTGGTAGTGGTCTGGTACTGGTGTGGTAGTGGTCTGGTCTGATACTGGTGTGGTAGTGGTCTGGTCTGATACTGGTGTGGTAGTGGTCTGATGCTGGTGTGGTGGTGGTCTGATACTGGTGTGGTAGTGGTCTGATGCTGGTGTGGTAGTGGTCTGATACTGGTGTGGTAGTGGTCTGGTACTGGTGTGGTAGTGGTCTGATACTGGTGTGGTAGTGGTCTGAAACTGGTGTGGTAGTGGTCTGAAACTGGTGTGGTAGTGGTCTGATAGTGGTGTACTAGTGGTCTGACGCTGGTGTGGTAGTGGTCTGGTCTGATACTGGTGTGGTAGTGGTCTGATACTGGTGTACTAGTGGTCTGATGCTGGTGTGGTAGTGGTCTGATACTGGTGTGGTAGTGGTCTGATACTGGTGTGGTAGTGGTCTGATACTGGTGTGGTCTGATACTGGTGTGGTAGTGGTCTGATACTGGTGTACTAGTGGTCTGATGCTGGTGTGGTAGTGGTCTGATACTGGTGTGGTAGTGGTCTGACACTGGTGTGGTAGTGGTCTGATTCTGGTGTGGTAGTGGTCTGATACTGGTGTGGTAGTGGTCTGATACTGGTCTGGTAGTGGTATGATACTGGTGTGGTAATGGCTGGTCTGGATACTGGTGTGGTCTGATGCTGGTATGGTAGTGGTCTGATATTGGTGTGGTAGTGGTCTGATGCTGATGTGGTAGTGGTCTGACACTGGTGTGGTAGTGGTCTGATACTGGTGTGGTAGTGGTCTGATACTGGTGTGGTAGTGGTCTGATACTGGTGTGGTAGTGGTCTGGATGATACTGGTGTGGTAGTGGTCTGATACTGGTGTGGAAGTGGTCTGATACTGGTGTGGTAGTGGTCTGATACTGGTGTGGTAGTGGTCTGGTCTGATCCTGGTGTGGTAGTGGTCTGATGCTGGTGTGGTAGTGGTCTGATACTGGTGTGGTAGTGGTCTGATACTGGTGGTAGTGGTCTGGTCTGATACTGGTATGATGCTGGTGTGGTAGTGGTCTGATGCTGGTGTGGTAGTGGTCTGATACTGGTGTGGTAGTGGTGTGATGCTGGTGTGGTAGTGGTCTGGTCTGATACTGGTGTGGTAGTGGTCTGATGCTGGTGTGGTAGTGGTCTGATACTGGTGTGGTAGTGGTCTGATACTGGTGTGGTAGTGGTCTGGTCTGATACTGGTGTGGTAGTGGTCTGATGCTGGTGTGGTAGTGGTCTGATACTGGTGTGGTAGTGGTCTGATACTGGTGTGGTAGTGGTCTGATACTGGTGTGGTAGTGGTCTGATACTGGTGTGGTAGTGGTCTGGTCTGATACTGGTGTGGTAGTGGTGTGATGCTGGTGTGGTAGTGGTCTGATGCTGGTGTGGTAGTGGTCTGATACTGGTGTGGTAGTGGTCTGATGCTACTGGTGTGGTCTGGTCTGATCCTGGTGTGGTAGTGGTCTGATGCTGGTGTGGTAGTGGTCTGATACTGGTGTGGTAGTGGTCTGATACTGGTGTGGTAGTGGTCTGGTCTGATACTGGTGTGGTAGTGGTCTGGTCTGATACTGGTGTGGTAGTGGTCTGATACTGGTGTGGTAGTGGTCTGATACTGGTGTGGGTGGTGGTAGTGGTCTGATACTGGTGTGGTGGTGGTCTGATGCTGGTGTGGTAGTGGTCTGATGCTGGTGTGGTAGTGGTCTGATGCTGGTGTGGTAGTGGTCTGATACTGGTGTGGTAGTGGTCTGATACTGGTGTGGTAGTGGTCTGATACTGGTGTGGTTGTGGTGGTAGTGGTCTGATGCTGGTGTGGTAGTGGTCTAATGCTGGTGTGGTAGTGGTATGGTACTGGTGTGGTAGTGGTCTGGTCTGATACTGGTGTTGTAGTGGTCTGGTCTGATACTGGTGTGGTAGTGGTCTGATGCTGGTGTGGTGGTGGTCTGATGCTGGTGTGGTAGTGGTCTGATGCTGGTGTGGTAGTGGTCTGATGCTGGTGTGGTAGTGGTCTGGTACTGGTGTGGTAGTGGTCTGATGCTGGTGTGGTAGTGGTCTGAAACTGGTGTGGTAGTGGTCTGAAACTGGTGTGGTAGTGGTCTGATAGTGGTGTACTAGTGGTCTGACGCTGGTGTGGTAGTGGTCTGGTCTGATACTGGTGTGGTAGTGGTCTGATGCTAGTGGTCTGATGCTGGTAGTGGTAGTGGTCTGATACTGGTGTGGTAGTGGTCTGATACTGGTGTGGTGTGTCTGTACTGGTCTGGTCTGATACTGGTGTGGTAGTGGTCTGATACTGGTGTACTAGTGGTCTGATGCTGGTGTGGTAGTGGTCTGATACTGGTGTGGTAGTGGTCTGACACTGGTGTGGTAGTGGTCTGATTCTGGTGTGGTAGTGGTGTGGTAGTGGTCTGATACTGCTGTGATAGTGGTCTGATGCTGGTGTGGTCTGATACTGGTCTGGTAGTGGTATGATACTGGTGTGGTAATGGCTGGTCTGATAGTGGTCTGGTGTGGTAGTGGTCTGATGCTGGTGTGGTAGTGGTCTGATATTGGTGTGGTAGTGGTCTGATGACTGGTGTGGTAGTGGTCTGATACTGGTGTGGTAGTGGTCTGATACTGGTGTGGTAGTGGTCTGATAGTGGTCTGGTCTGATACTGGTGTGGTAGTGGTCTGATACTGGTGTGGAAGTGGTCTGATACTGGTGTGGTAGTGGTCTGATACTGGTGTGGTAGTGGTCTGATACTGGTGTGGTAGTGGTCTGATGCTGGTGTGGTAGTGGTCTGATACTGGTGTGGTAGTGGTCTGATACTGGTGTGGTAGTGGTCTGGTCTGATACTGGTGTGGTAGTGGTCTGATACTGGTGTGGTAGTGGTCTGATGCTGGTGTGGTAGTGGTCTGATACTGGTGTGGTAGTGGTCTGATGCTGGTGTGGTAGTGGTCTGGTCTGATACTGGTGTGGTAGTGGTCTGATACTGGTGTGGTAGTGGTCTGATACTGGTGTGGTAGTGGTCTGATACTGGTGTGGTAGTGGTCTGATACTGGTGGGGTTGTGGTGTGGTAGTGGTCTGATGCTGGTGTGGTAGTGGTCTGATGCTGGTGTGGTAGTGGTATGGTACTGGTGTGGTAGTGGTCTGGTCTGATACTGGTGTGTAGTGGTCTGGTCTGATACTGGTGTGGTAGTGGTCTGGTCTGATACTGGTGTGGTTGTGGTCTGATGCTGGTGTGGTAGTGGTCTGATACTGGTGTGGTAGTGGTCTGATGCTGGTGTGGTGGTGGTCTGATGCTGGTGTGGTAGTGGTCTGATGCTGGTGTGGTAGTGGTCTGATGCTGGTGTGGTAGTGGTCTGATACTGGTGTGGTAGTGGTCTGGTCTGATACTGGTGTGGTAGTGGTCTGATGCTGGTGTGGTGGTGGTCTGATGCTGGTGTGGTGGTGGTCTGGTACTGGTGTGGTAGTGGTCTGATGCTGGTGTGGTAGTGGTCTGAAACTGGTGTGGTAGTGGTCTGAAACTGGTGTGGTAGTGGTCTGATACTGTGGTGTAGTGGTCTGGTCTGATACTGGTGTGGTAGTGGTCTGATACTGGTGTTCTAGTGGTCTGATGCTGGTGTGGTAGTGGTCTGATACTGGTGTGGTAGTGGTCTGATACTGGTGTGGTAGTGGTCTGATACTGGTGTGGTCTGATACTGGTGTGGTAGTGGTCTGATACTGGTGTGGTAGTGGTCTGATGCTGGTGTGGTAGTGGTCTGATACTGGTGTGGTAGTGGTCTGACACTGGTGTGGTAGTGGTCTGATACTGGTGTGGTAGTGGTCTGATACTGGTGTGGTAGTGGTCTGATACTGGTCTGGTAGTGGTCTGATACTGGTGTGGTAGTGGTCTGATGCTGTGTACTGTGGTCTGATGTGGTCTGGTAGTGGTCTGATATTGGTGTGGTAGTGGTCTGATACTGGTGTGGTAGTGGTCTGATACTGGTGTGGTAGTGGTCTGATACTGGTGTGGTATTGGTCTGGTCTGACTGGTGTGGTACTGGTGTGGTAGTGGTCTGTGTAGTGGTCTGATACTGGTGTGGTAGTGGTCTGATACTGGTGTGGTAGTGGTCTGGTCTGATACTGGTGTGGTAGTGGTCTGATGCTGGTGTGGTAGTGGTCTGATACTGGTGTGGTAGTGGTCTGATACTGGTGTGGTAGTGGTCTGGTCTGATACTGGTGTGGTAGTGGTGATGCTGGTGTGGTAGTGGTCTGATACTGGTGTGGTAGTGGTCTGATACTGGTGTGGTAGTGGTCTGATGCTGGTGTGGTAGTGGTCTGGTCTGATACTGGTGTGGTAGTGGTCTGATACTGGTGTGGTAGTGGTCTGATACTGGTGTGGTAGTGGTCTGGTCTGATGCTGGTGTGGTAGTGGTCTGGTCTGATGCTGGTGTGGTAGTGGTCTGATACTGGTGTGGTAGTGGTCTGGTCTGATACTGGTGTGGTAGTGGTCTGGTCTGATACTGGTGTGGTAGTGGTCTGGTCTGATACTGGTGTGGTAGTGGTCTGATACTGGTGTGGTAGTGGTCTGGTCTGATGCTGGTGTGGTAGTGGTCTGATACTGGTGTGGTAGTGGTCTGGTCTGGAGTGGTCTACTGGTGTGGTAGTGGTCTGATACTGGTGTGGTAGTGGTCTGATACTGGTGTGGTAGTGGTCTGATACTGGTGTGGTAGTGGTCTGATGCTGGTGTGGTAGTGGTCTGATGCTGGTGTGGTAGTGGTCTGATACTGGTGTGGTAGTGGTCTGATGCTGGTGTGGTAGTGGTCTGATACTGGTGTGGTAGTGGTCTGATACTGGTGTGGTAGTGGTCTGATACTGGTGTGGTAGTGGTGTGATCTGGTCTGATACTGGTGTGGTAGTGGCTGTGGTCTGATACTGGTGTGGTAGTGGTCTGATGCTGGTGTGGTAGTGGTCTGATGCTGGTGTGGTAGTGGTCTGATGCTGGTGTGGTAGTGGTCTGATGCTGGTGTGGTAGTGGTCTGATACTGGTGTGGTAGTGGTCTGATACTGGTGTGGTAGTGGTCTGATACTGGTGTGGTAGTGGTCTGATGCTGGTGTGGTAGTGGTCTGATGCTGGTGTGGTAGTGGTCTGATACTGGTGTGGTAGTGGTCTGATACTGGTGTGGTAGTGGTCTGATACTGGTGTGGTAGTGGTCTGGTCTGATACTGGTGTGGGATAGTGGTGTGGTAGTGGTCTGATACTGGTGTGGTAGTGGTCTGTCTGGTGTGGTAGTGGTCTGATACTGGTGTGGTAGTGGTCTGATGCTGGTGTGGTAGTGGTCTGATACTGGTGTGGTAGTGGTCTGATGCTGGTGTGGTAGTGGTCTGATACTGGTGTGGTAGTGGTCTGATACTGGTGTGGTAGTTGTCTGATACTGGTGTGGTAGTGGTCTGATACTGGTGTGGTAGTGGTCTGATACTGGTGTGGTAGTGGTCTGATACTGGTGTGGTAGTGGTCTGGTCTGATACTGGTGTGGTAGTGGTCTGATGCTGGTGTGGTAGTGGTCTGATACTGGTGTGGTAGTGGTCTGATACTGGTGTGGTAGTGGTCTGATACTGGTGTGGTAGTGGTCTGATACTGGTGTGGTAGTGGTCTGATACTGGTGTGGTAGTGGTCTGATACTGGTGTGGTAGTGGTCTGATACTGGTGTGGTAGTGGTCTGATACTGGTGTGGTAGTGGTCTGATACTGGTGTGGTAGTGGTCTGATACTGGTGTGGTAGTGGTCTGATACTGGTGTGGTAGTGGTCTGGTCTGATACTGGTGTGGTAGTGGTCTGATACTGGTGTGGTAGTGGTCTGGTCTGATACTGGTGTGGTAGTGGTCTGATACTGGTGTGGTAGTGGTCTGGTCTGATACTGGTGTGGTAGTGGTCTGATGCTGGTGTGGTAGTGGTGTGGTAGTGGTCTGATACTGGTGTGGTAGTGGTCTGGTCTGATACTGGTGTGGTAGTGGTCTGATACTGGTGTGGTAGTGGTCTGATACTGGTGTGGTAGTGGTCTGGTCTGATACTGGTGTGGTAGTGGTCTGATACTGGTGTGGTAGTGGTGGTGGTGTGGTATGGTCTAGTGGTCTGATACTGGTGTGGTAGTGGTCTGATACTGGTGTGGTAGTGGTCTGATACTGGTGTGGTAGTGGTCTGGTCTGTAGTGGTGTGGTAGTGGTCTGATACTGGTGTGGTAGTGGTCTGATACTGGTGTGGTAGTGGTCTGATACTGGTGTGGTAGTGGTCTGGTCTGATACTGGTGTGGTAGTGGTCTGATACTGGTGTGGTAGTGGTCTGATACTGGTGTGGTAGTGGTCTGATACTGGTGTGGTAGTGGTCTGATACTGGTGTGGTAGTGGTCTGATACTGGTGTGGTAGTGGTCTGATACTGGTGTGGTAGTGGTCTGATACTGGTGTGGTAGTGGTCTGATACTGGTGTGGTAGTGGTCTGATGCTGGTGTGGTAGTGGTCTGATACTGGTGTGGTAGTGGTGTGGTAGTGGTCTGATACTGGTGTGGTAGTGGTCTGATACTGGTGTGGTAGTGGTCTGATACTGGTGTGGTAGTGGTCTGATACTGGTGTGGTAGTGGTCTGATACTGGTGTGGTAGTGGTCTGATGCTGGTGTGGTAGTGGTCTGATACTGGTGTGGTAGTGGTCTGATACTGGTGTGGTAGTGGTCTGATACTGGTGTGGTAGTGGTCTGATGCTGGTGTGGTAGTGGTCTGATACTGGTGTGGTAGTGGTCTGATACTGGTGTGGTAGTGGTCTGATACTGGTGTGGTAGTGGTCTGATACTGGTGTGGTAGTGGTCTGATACTGGTGTGGTCTGATGCTGGTGTGGTAGTGGTCTGATACAGATGTGGTAGTGGTCTGATACTGGTGTGGTAGTGGTCTGATACTGGTGTGGTAGTGGTCTGATACTGGTGTGGTAGTGGTCTGATGCTGGTGTGGTAGTGGTCTGATACTGGTGTGGTAGTGGTCTGATGCTGGTGTGGTAGTGGTCTGATACTGGTGTGGTAGTGGTCTGATACTGGTGTGGTAGTGGTCTGATACTGGTGTGGTAGTGGTCTGATACTGGTGTGGTAGTGGTGGCAGGAAGTGGCAATTCCTGAGCAGACTATATGAAACATCTGTTGATTTTTTATGTTATTTAACATTTATTTAACCAGGCAAGTCAGTTAAGAACAAATTATTATTTACAATGACGGCCTACCCTGGCCTCCCCTATCCCGGATGACGCTGGGCCAATTGTGTGCCGCCCTATGGGATTCCCGATCATGTCCGGGAGCCCATCATGTGCCTTTGTGCAAGGCATTTAACCCTAACGGATCCTGTAAGTGGCTCTGGATAAGAGCGTCTGCTGAGGTGTAAATGTGTAAGTGATACCTACCTTGGCAGCAGCGTGCGGTGAAGCTCCCTGGTCCAGCAGCAGCAGAGCCACTTTCTGGTTGTCATAGTGAGCAGCTACATGTAGGGGAGTTAGACCACTCTATAGAAACGGCATACACAGCTGCATTAGTGTTGGACTGAAGGTGGAGGCACTGAGCCCAACACAGTGGAAGGATGACAAACTAGGATCTGAAGTGGTTGAAATATAAATCAGTTAGAACAATACTGTCTTTGTCCGTTGAATAAAGACATGTTCAGTCTCGGACCAAGATATCCCTCTAGTGGTGTGGGTGCTGTGCTTTAGCAACGTGGGTGGGGTTATATCCTTCCTGTTTGGCCCTGTCCGGGGGTATCATTGGATGGGGCCACAGTGTCTCCTGACCCCTCCTGTCTAAGCCTCCAGTATTTAAGCTGCAGTAGTTTATGTGTCAGGGGGCTAGGGTCAGTTTGTTATATCTGGAGTACTTCTCCTGTCTTATCCGGTGTCCTGTGTGAATTTAAGTATGCTCTCTCTAATTCTCTCTTTCTTTCTCCCTCTCGGAGGACCTGAGCCCTAGGACCATGCTTCATGACTACCTGGCATGATGACTCCTTGCTGTACCCAGTCACCTGGCCGTGCTGCTGCTCCAGTTTCAACTGTTCTGCCTGTGGCTATGGAACCCTGACCTGTTCACCGGACGTGCTACCTGTCCCAGACCTGCTGTTTTCAACTCTCTAGAGACAGCAGGAGCGGTAGAGATACTCTTAATGATCGGCTATGAAAAGCCAACTGACATTTACTCCTGAGGTGCTGACTTGTTGCACCCTCGACAACTACTGTGATTATTATTATTTGACCATGCTGGTCATTTATGAACATTTTAACATCTTGGCCATGTTCTGTTATAATCTCCACCCGGCACTGCCAGAAGAGGACTGGCCACCCCTCATAGCCTGGTTCCTCTCTAGGTTTCTTCCTAGGTTTTGGCCTTTCTAGGGAGTTTTTCCTAGCCACCGTGCTTCTACACCGGCTTTGCTTGCTGTTTGGGGTTTTAGCCTGGGTTTCTGTACAGCACTTTGAGATATCAGCTGATCTAAGAAGGGCTTTATAAATACATTTGATTTGATGTTAGATTGATCAGTGTTTCAGCATCATAACAGGGGCTTCTCTCTCTAGAGCAGGGGTGTCAAACACATGTTGGGGAAACAAACTCAATCTACTTCTAAATGAGTCAAACCAAATCCAACCTCAATCTACTTCTAAATGAGTCAAACCAAATCCAACCTCAATCTACTTCTAAATGACTCAAACCAAATCCAACCTGTATACATGATAATGGACCTTCATTCATACAGTTTCTTCATCCAGCTAATAATCAAATGAAAGAGTCGTAGTGGGAGGACCACACAACATATCATCGCGTAGCTCCAAGCTGGAGTCATAGTGGGAGGACCACACAACATATCATCGCGTAGCTCCAAGCTGGAGTCGTAGTGGGAGGACCACACAACATATCATCGCGTAGCTCCAAGCTGGAGTCGTAGTGGGAGGACCACACAACATATCATCACGTAGCTCCAAGCTGGAGTCGTAGTGGGAGGACCACACAACATATCATCTCGTAGCTCCAAGCTGGAGTCAGAGTGGGAGGACCACACAACATATCATCGCGTAGCTCCAAGCTGGAGTCGTAGTGGGAGGACCACACAACATATCATCACGTAGCTCCAAGCTGGAGTCGTAGTGGGAGGACCACACAACATATCATCACGTAGCTCCAAGCTGGAGTCGTAGTGGGAGGACCACACAACATATCATCACGTAGCTCCAAGCTGGAGTCATAGTGGGAGGACCACACAACATATCATCGCGTAGCTCCAAGCTGGAGTCAGAGTGGGAGGACCACACAACATATCATCTCGTAGCTCCAAGCCAGAGTCGTAGTGGGAGGACCACACAACATATCATCGCATGACTCCCAAGCTTCCTTCCATGTGATGGTTCATCAATATTTGCACACAAAGGCGTTTTCACCGCCATTTCTCAAATAACACATTTTACCGACAAATTAAAAAGGTTGGATGGAAACCTGGTTAGTAGCACTGCATGAATACTGATGTGTAGTTACATTATAATGAACCAATATGAGAATAACTCATATGACATCAGTGAGAACGATCTGTGCTGTACGTTACTATTACTATCAGTGAGATGCACTACTGACTACCAGACAAGCTCATCCCTGTTTCCATGGTGACTACGGTACCTTCCCAGCTGCATCGGGCGCAGTGTGTCTCTGCAGCAGAAGGTTGGCCACTTCCATCTTCCCATACTTAGCTGCAACATGGAGGGGAGTGAAGCCTTTCTGGAAGAGGGGAGGAGAGGAGAGAGGAAAGGAGAGGAGAGGAGGAGGTGATGAAAGGAGAGAGGAGACAGGGAGGAGATGATGGAGATGAGAGGAGTACAGAGAGGAGATGAGAGAGTAAAGGAGATGAGAGAAGAGAGAAGTAGACAGCAATGAGCCACAACAACACTCACACATCATAGATTATTACATGTTAGTCATTTTGCAGAAGCTCTTATCCAGAGCACCTTACAGTTAGTGCTTTCATCATCAGATAGCTAGGTGGGACAACCACATATCACAGTAGTTAGTATATTCAGATAGCTAGGTGGGACAACCACATATCACAGTAGTTAGTATATTCAGATAGCTAGGTGGGACAACCACATATCACAGTAGTTAGTATATTCAGATAGCTAGGTGGGACAACCACATATCACAGTAGTTAGTATATTCAGATAGCTAGGTGGGACAACCACATATCACAGTAGTTAGTATATTCAGATAGCTAGGTGGGACAACCACATATCACAGTAGTTAGTATATTCAGATAGCTAGGTGGGACAACCACATATCACAGTAGTTAGTATATTCAGATAGCTAGGTGGGACAACCACATATCACAGTAGTTAGTATATTCAGATAGCTAGGTGGGACAACCACATATCACAGTAGTTAGTATATTCAGATAGCTAGGTGGGACAACCACATATCACAGTAGTTAGTATATTCAGATAGCTAGGTGAGACAACCACATATCACAGTAGTTAGTATATTCAGATAGCTAGGTGGGACAACCACATATCACAGTAGTTAGTATATTCAGATAGCTAGGTGGGACAACCACATATCACAGTAGTTAGTATATTCAGATAGCTAGGTGGGACAACCACATATCACAGTAGTTAGTATTTTCAGATAGCTAGGTGGGACAACCACATATCACAGTAGTTAGTATATTCAGATAGCTAGGTGGGACAACCACATATCACAGTAGTTAGTGTATTCAGATAGCTAGGTGGGACAACCACATATCACAGTAGTTAGTATATTCATCTTCAAATAGCTAGGTGGGAGGGGGGGCTGAGTGGGAGAGAAGAGATTGGACTGGGCTGAGTGGGAGAGAAGAGCTTGGACTGGGCTGAGTGGGAGAGAAGAGCTTGGACTGGGCTGAGCGGGAGAGAAGAGCTTGGACTGGGCTGAGTGGGAGCTGCCCTCCTGTAGGGGTGGGATGGCACAAGTGGAGAGCCCAGCCAACAGTGAGTTGCAGTAGTCCAGACGGGAGAGGACAAGTGCCTCGATTAGGACCTGCGCCGCTTCCTTTGTGAGGGAAGGTCGTACTCTACAGATGTTGTAGAATATGAACCTGCAGGAATGGGTCACTGCTTTGATGTTTGCAGAGAACGACAGGGTGTTGTCCAGGGTCACGCCAAGGTTCTTTGCACTCTGTGAGGGCGACACTGTGGAGTCAACCGGGATGGAGAGGAAGAGCAGTTCCGTATTGTCGAGGCTGAGGTGGAGGACCGACATCCAAGCTGAGATATCTGAGATGCGTGTCGCCACCTGGGTGAAAGAAGGGGGGAAGGAGAAAAGTAGTTGTGTCATCTGCATAGCAATGATAGGAGAGACCATGTGAGGATATGACGGAGCTGAGTGACTTGGTGTATGGAGAGAAGAGGAGAGGGCCTAGAACCGAGCCCTGGGGGACACCAGTAGAGAGAGTACGTGGTGCGGACACAGATCCTCTCCACATCACCTGGTAGGAGCGGCCTGCCAGGTAGGATGCAATCCAGTAGTGTGGAGAACCTGAGACGCCTGAGACGCCCAGCCCTGAGAGGGTGGAGCCTGATACGCCCAGGCCTGAGAGGGTGGAGAGGAGGATCTGATAGAGCCTGAGACACCCAGCCCTGAGAGGGTGGAGAGGAGGATCTGATAGAGCCTGAGACGCCCAGCCCTGAGAGGGTGGAGAGGAGGATCTGATAGAGCCTGAGACGCCCAGCCCTGAGAGGGTGGAGAGGAGGATCTGATAGACCCTGGGACACCCAGCCCTGAGAGGGTGGAGAGGAGGATCTGATAGAG
>NC_088235.1:12306804-12333093 GCF_036934945.1 Oncorhynchus masou masou
CTATAGTCCAGTCCTCTCTCTCCAGTTAGTTAGACAGTCCTCTAGTCACAGTCCTCTCTCTCCAGTTAGTTAGACAGCCCCCTCCCCCTACACATTCCTCTAGTCCAGTCCTCTCTCTCCAGTTAGTTAGACAGTCCTCTAGTCCAGTCCTTACTCTCCAGTTAGTTAGACAGTCCTCTAGTCACAGTCCTCTCTCTCCAGTTAGTTAGACAGCCCCCTCCCCCTACATTCCTATAGTCCAGTCCTCTCTCTCTGCTGTCCTAACTGGAACAGCCATGCTCTAACCCCTGAAAGCAGGTCCTGTAGGAGTGTCTACAGAGCAGACAGGCTGTTTTAGCAGATCAACAGAAGCCTGAAGGCCTGTTCCACTGTCCTATCCCTTGCTCTGCTCTGCCAAGGGACACACAGCTGACAGGACACATCCGCCACGTGGCTACTCAGTTACTCACACTACACTTGTTTAGTCACTGACTACAAAGCAATGGTTTAAGCAGTGAAAACAATGTGTTCAACTTTTAAAAAACAACAACACCCATTCTAAAGTTAGAAACCAATATTGCAGCTATGATGGGTAGGTTTGTAGAGTTAGCCGTCCAGGGGAGTCACGATGCAGAGTGTTAATGGACGTTAGAGAGAGATGACGCAGAAGAAAGGAGGCGTTACAACGTAGAAACTAGAGCAAGTTCACATCAACCAGCCAGCTACCATCCAGCGAGGGGAGAACAGCATTCCACCGGAGATAAAGAGTTCATCGCCCCCCTGCTGATCTACAGCAACCCTTCCCCCATTCCTCCAACCTCACCCCTCCTCCCCTGTTCCACCAACCTCCCCATGCATCTCTCCCTCTCCTCTCCCTCCTCTCCTTCTCCCTCTCCTCCCCCTCTCCCTCTCCTCTCCCTCCTCTCCCTCTCCTTCTCCTTCTCCCTCTCCTCCCCCCCTCCCGCTCCTCCCCTGCCCTCTCTAACTGCAGAAACACACAACAAAACTTGACAGACCTCATCTGGTGACATTCCTCACAAGAATGTCCATTCAAGTATTACCCCCCTCCTCTCTCCCTCCCTCCCTCCACCCTCTCTCTCCCTCTCTCCTGCCACCCCTCCTTTCTCCCTCCCTCCACCCTCTCTCTCCCTCTCTCCTGCCACCCCTCCTTTCTCCCTCCCTCCACCCTCTCTCTCCCTCTCTCCTGCCACCCCTCCTTTCTCCCTCCCTCCACCCTCTCTCTCCCTCTCTCCTAATCACACCAGAACACCTACTCCACCCTCTCTGTCATAATTATACCAGAACACCTACTCTACCCTCTCTGTCGTAATCACAACAGAACACCTACTCCACCCTCTCTGTCTTAATCACACCAGAACACCTACTCCACCCTCTCTGTCCTAATGATACCAGAACACCTACTCCACCCTCTCTGTCCTAATCACACCAGAAAACCTACTCCACCCTCTCTGTCCTAATAACACCAGAATACTTACTCCACCCTCTCTGTCCTAATCACACCAGAACACCTACTCCACCCTCTGTTCTAATCACACCAGAACACCTACTCCACCCTCTGTCTTAATCACACCAGAACACCTACTCCACCCTCTCTGTTCTAATCACACCAGAACACCTACTCCACCCTCTCTGTTCTAATCACACCAGAACACCTACTCCACTCTCTCTGTCCTAATCACACCAGAACACCTACTCCACCCTCTCTGCTCTAATCACATCAGAACACCTACTCCACCCTCTCTGTCCTAATCACACCAGAATAACTACTCAGACCAGGACAGGACTAGATCAGACAAGGACAGGACTGAGGGTCCAGGACAAGACTAGATCAGACCAGGACAGGACTAGATCAGACCAGGACAGGACTGACGGTCCAGGACAGGACTAGATCAGACCAGGAAAGGACTGGATCAGACCAGGACAGGACTGAGGGTCCAGGACAGGATTAGTTCAGAACAGGACAGGACTAAATCAGACCAGGACAGGACTAGATACAGACCAGGACAGGACTAGATCAGACCAGGACAGGACTAGATCAGACCAGGACAGGACTAGATACAGACCAGGACAGGACTAGATCAGACCAGGACAGGACTAGATCAGACCAGGACAGGACTAGATCAGACCAGGACAGGACTAGATCAGACCAGGACAGGACTAGATCAGACCAGGACAGGACTAAATCAGACCAGGACAGGACTAGATCAGACCAGGACAGGACTAGATACAGACCAGGACAGGACTAGATCAGACCAGGACAGGACTAGATACAGACCAGGACAGGATTAGTTCAGAACAGGACAGGACTAAATCAGACCAGGACAGGACTAGATCAGACCAGGACAGGACTAGATACAGACCAGGACAGGACTGAGGTTGCAGGACAGGACTAGATCAGACCAGGACAGGACTAGATCAGACCAGGACAGGACTACATCAGACCAGGACAGGACTAGATCAGACCAGGACAGGACTGAGGTTGCAGGACAGGACTAGATCAGACCAGGACAGGACTACATCAGACCAGGACAGGACTAGATCAGACCAGGACAGGACTAGATCAGACCAGGACAGGACTAGATACAGACCAGGACAGGACTGAGGGTCCAGGACAAGACTAGATCAGACAAGGACAGGACTAGATCAGACCAGGACAGGACTGAGGGTCCAGGACAAGACTAGATCAGACCAGGACAGGACTAGATCAGACCAGGACAGGACTAGATACAGACCAGGACAGGACTAGATACCGACCAGGACAGGACTGAGGGTCCAGGACAGGACTAGATCAGACCAGGACAGGACTAGATCAGACCAGGACAGGACTAGATCAGACCAGGACAGGACTAGATACAGACCAGGACAGGACTGAGGGTCCAGGACCAGGACAAGACCTACCGCCAGGACATCTAGCCATGTCTGTCCCCAGACCTGAGGGGGGGGGTACCTATGTAACGTGGTCAGTAGTCTACAGTAACGTGGTCAGTAGTCTACAGTAACGTGGTCAGTAGTCTACAGTAACGTGGTCACTAGACTACAGTAACGTGGTCACTAGACTACAGTAACGTGGTCACTAGACTACAGTAACGTGGTCACTAGACTACAGTAACGTGGTCAGTAGACTACAGTAACGTGGTCAGTAGACTACAATAACGTGGTCAGTAGACTACAGTAACGTGGTCACTAGACTACAGTAACGTGGTCAGTAGACTACAGTAACGTGGTCAGTAGTCTACAGTAACGTGGTCAGTAGTCTACAGTAATGTGGTCAGTAGTCAACAGTAACGTGGTCACTAGACTACAGTAACGTGGTCACTAGACTACAGTAACGTGGTCACTAGACTACAGTAACGTGGTCACTAGACTACAGTAACGTGGTCACTAGACTACAGTAACGTGGTCACTAGACTACAGTAACGTGGTCAGTAGACTACAGTAACGTGGTCACTAGACTACAGTAATGTGGTCAGTAGACTACAGTAACGTGGTCAGTAGACTACAGTAACGTGGTCAGTAGACTACAGTAACCTATGTAATGTGGTCAGTAGACTACAGTAACCTATGTAATGTGGTCAGTAGACTACAGTAACGTGGTCAGTAGACTACAGTAACGTGGTCAGTAGACTACAGTAACCTATGTAACATGGTCGGTAGACTACAGTAACCTATGTAACGTGGTCAGTAGACTACAGTAACCTATGTAACGTGGTCAGTAGACTACAGTAACCTATGTATTGTGGTCAGTAGACTACAGTAACATGGTCAGTAGTCTACAGTAACCTATGTAACGTGGTCAGTAGACTACAGTAACCTATGTAACGTGGTCAGTAGATTACAGTCAGTAGACTACAGTAATGTGGTCAGTAGACTACAGTAACGTGGTCAGTAGACTACAGTAACGTGGTCAGTAGACTACAGTAACGTGGTCAGTAGACTACAGTAACCTATGTAATGTGGTCACTAGACTACATTAACCTATGTAACGTGGTCAGTAGACTACAGTAACGTGGTCAGTAGACTACAGTAACGTGGTCAGTAGACTACAGTAACCTATGTAACATGGTCGGTAGACTACAGTAACCTATGTAACGTGGTCAGTAGACTACAGTAACCTATGTAACGTGGTCAGTAGACTACAGTAACCTATGTATTGTGGTCAGTAGACTACAGTAACGTGGTCAGTAGTCTACAGTAACCTATGTAACGTGGTCAGTAGATTACAGTCAGTAGACTACAGTAACCTATGTAACGTGGTCAGTAGACTACAGTAACGTGGTCAGTAGACTACAGTAACCTATGTAACATGGTCAGTAGAATACAGTAACCAATGTAATGTGGTCAGTAGACTAGAGTAACGTGGTTAGTAGACTACAGTAACCTATGTAACGTGGTCAGTAGAATACAGTAACCTATGTAACGTGGTCAGTAGACAACAATAACCTATGTAACGTGGTCAGTAGACTACAGTAACCTATGTAATGTGGTCAGTAGACTACAGTAACATATGTAACGTGGTCAGTAGTCTACAGTAACCTATGTAACGTGGTCACTAGACTACAGTAACATGGTCAGTATTCTACAGTAACATGGTCAGTATTCTACAGTAACGTGGTCAGTATTCTACAGTAACATGGTCAGTATTCTACAGTAACATGGTCAGTATTCTACAGTAACATGGTCAGTATTCTACAGCAACGTGGTCAGTATTCTACAGTAACGTGGTCACTATTCTACAGTAACGTGGTCAGTAGACTACAGTAATGTGGTCAGTATTCTACAGTAACGTGGTCAGTAGACTACAGTAATGTGGTCAGTAGACGACAGTAAGTTGGTCAGTATTCTACAGTAATGTGATCAGTAGACTACAGTAACGTGTTCAGTAGATTACAGTAAGTTGGTCAGTAGACTACAGTAATGTGGTCAGTAGTCTACAGTAACCTGCTTCAAAGCGGAAGGGTAGATAGTCCAGACACACTGGTAAAGATTTGCGGCCGGCAGGTAGACACTGGAACACCGACAGTGAGGGCTTTTCAAACGCGCTTTGTTGTCAGTAGACTACAGTAATGTGGTTTGTTGCCATTTTTTGTGGTATTGGAACAAAATGTCCAGAATGTAAAACAACTTGATCAACCGGTTCCTTTCAGAATAACGGTTCTGTTCTGGAACAGCTGTATCATTGGAATGTGAAACATAACGAGGTGTGCTTGAGGACCATGCAGACGCCTTCGAGCGGTAGGGGAGGCTGTTTGGAGGGTTTATCGACTGGATTAAATTAAATTATCTTTGATCACTTTGGTTTTCGGTTCGGGTTCCTCAAATAATGTAGTTGTTTTCCAGTCTTGGGTTGTGTTCCCTGAAGCGGTTCCAAACCTAGGACAGTGGTATGGTAGGGAGACTGGGACAGTCAGCTGTAGAGTCAGGACAGTGGTATGGTAGTGAGACTGGGACAGTCAGCTGTAGAGTCAGGACAGTGGTTTGGTAGTGGGACTGGGACAGTCAGCTGTAGAGTCAGGACAGTGGTATGGTAGTGAGACTGGGAGAGTCAGCTGTAGAGTCAGGACAGTGGTTTGGTAGTGAGACTGGGACAGTCAGCTGTAGAGTCAGGACAGTGGTTTGCTAGTGAGACAGTCAGCTGTAGAGTCAGGACAGTGGTATGGTAGTGAGACTGGGAGAGTCAGCTGTAGAGTCAGGACAGTGGTTTGCTAGTGAGACAGTCAGCTGTAGAGTCATGACAGTGGTATGGTAGTGAGACTGGGAGAGTCAGCTGTAGAGTCAGGATAGTGGTATGGTAGTGGGACTGGGACAGTCAGCTGTAGAGTCAGGACAGTGGTATGGTAGTGGGACTGAGACAGTGCTATGGTAGTGGGACTGGGACAGTCAGCGGTAGAGTCAGGACAGTGGTATGGTAGTGGGACTGGGACAGTCAGCTGTAGAGTCAGGACAGTGGTATGGTAGTGAGACTGGGACAGTCAGCTGTAGAGTCAGGATAGTGGTATGGTAGTGGGACTGGGACAGTGGTATGGTAGTGAGACTGGGACAGTCAGCTGAAGAGTCAGGACAGTGGTATGGTAGTGGGACTGAGACAGTGGTATGGTAGTGGGACTGGGACAGTCAGCTGTAGAGTCAGGACAGTGGTATGGTAGTGGGACTGGGACAGTCAGCTGTAGAGTCAGGACAGTGGTATGGTAGTGAGACTGGGACAGTCAGCTGTAGAGTCAGGACAGTGGTATGGTCGTGGGACTGGGACAGTGGTATGGTAGTGAGACTGGGACAGTCAGCTGTAGAGTCAGGACAGTGGTATGGTAGTGAGACAGTCAGCTGTAGAGTCAGGACAGTGGTATGGTAGTGAGACAGTCAGCTGTAGAGTCAGGACAGTGGTATGGTAGTGGGACTGGGACAGTCAGCTGTAGAGTCAGGACAGTGGTATGGTCGTGGGACTGGGACAGTGGTATGGTAGTGAGACAGTCAGCTGTAGTCAGGACAGTGGTATGGTAGTGAGACTGGGACAGTCAGCTGTAGAGTCAGGACAGTGGTATGGTAGTGGGACTGGGACAGTCAGCTGTAGAGTCAGGACAGTGGTATGGTAGTGAGACAGTCAGCTGTAGAGTCAGGACAGTGGTATGGTAGTGGGACTGGGACAGTCAGCTGTAGAGTCAGGACAGTGGTATGGTAGTGAGACAGTCAGCTGTAGAGTCAGGACAATGGTATGGTAGTGAGACAGTCAGCTGTAGAGTCAGGACAGTGGTATGGTAGTGAGACTGGGACAGTCAGCTATAGAGTCAGGACAGTGGTATCGTAGTGAGACAGTCAGCTGTAGAGTCAGGACAATGGAATGGTAGTGAGACTGGGACAGTCAGCTAAGGAGTCAGGACAGTGGTTTGGTAGTGAGTCAGTCAGCTGTAGAGTCAGGACAATGGAATGGTAGTGAGACTGGGACAGTCAGCTATAGAGTCAGGACAGTGGTATGGCAGTGAGACAGTCAGGTGTAGAGTCAGGACAATGGAATGGTAGTGAGACTGGGACAGTCAGCTAAGGAGTCAGGACAGTGGTTTGGTAGTGAGACAGTCAGCTGTAGAGTCAGGACAATGGTATGGCAGTGAGACAGTCAGGTGTAGAGTCAGGACAATGGAATGGTAGTGAGACTGGGACAGTCAGCTATAGAGTCAGGACAGTGGTATGGCAGTGAGACAGTCAGGTGTAGAGTCAGGACAGTGTTATGGTAGTGAGACTGGGACAGTGGTATGGTAGTGGGACTGAGGCAGTCAGCTGTAGAGTCAGGACAGTGGTATGGTAGTGGGACTGGGACAGTCAGCTGTAGAGTCAGGACAGTGGTATGGTCGTGGGACTGGGACAGTGGTATGGTAGTGAGACTGGGACAGTCAGCTGTAGAGTCAGGACAGTGGTATGGTAGTGAGACAGTCAGCTGTAGTGTCAGGACAGTGGTATGGTAGTGAGACTGGGACAGTCAGCTGTAGAGTCAGGACAGTGGTATGGTAGTGGGACTGGGAAAGTCAGCTGTAGAGTCAGGACAGTGGTATGGTAGTGAGACAGTCAGCTGTAGAGTCAGGACAGTGGTATGGTAGTGGGACTGGGACAGTCAGCGTTAGAGTCAGGACAGTGGTATGGTAGTGAGACAGTCAGCTGTAGAGTCAGGACAGTGGTATGGTAGTGGGACTGGGACAGTCAGCTGTAGAGTCAGGACAATGGAATGGTAGTGAGACTGGGACAGTCAGCTATAGAGTCAGGACAGTGGTATGGCAGTGAGACAGTCAGGTGTAGAGTCAGGACAATGGAATGGTAGTGAGACTGGGACAGTCAGCTATAGAGTCAGGACAGTGGTATGGTAGTGAGACAGTCAGCTGTAGAGTCAGGACAATGGAATGGTAGTGAGACTGGGACAGTCAGCTAAGGAGTCAGGACAGTGGTTTGGTAGTGAGACAGTCAGCTGTAGAGTCAGGACAATGGTATGGCAGTGAGACAGTCAGGTGTAGAGTCAGGACAATGGAATGGTAGTGAGACTGGGACAGTCAGCTATAGAGTCAGGACAGTGGTATGGCAGTGAGACAGTCAGGTGTAGAGTCAGGACAGTGTTATGGTAGTGAGACTGGGACAGTCAGCTGTAGAGTCAGGACAGAGGTTTGATAGTGAGACAGTCAGCTGTAGAGTCAGGACAGTGGTATGGTAGTGGGACTGAGACAGTCAGCTGTAGAGTCAGGACAGTGGTATGGTAGTGGGACTGAGGCAGTCAGCTGTAGAGTCAGGACAGTGGTATGGTAGTGAGACAGTCAGCTGTAGAGTCAGGACAATGGTATGGTAGTGAGACAGTCAGCTGTAGAGTCAGGACAGTGGTATGGTAGTGGGACTGGGACAGTCAGCTGTAGAGTCAGGACAGTGGTATGGTCGTGGGACAGTCAGCTGTAGTGTCAGGACAGTGGTATGGTAGTGAGACAGTCAGCTGTAGAGTCAGGACAGTGGTATGGTAGTGGGACTGGGACAGTCAGCTGTAGAGTCAGGACAGTGGTATGGTCGTGGGACTGGGACAGTGGTATGGTAGTGAGACTGGGACAGTGGTATGGTAGTGAGACTGGGACAGTCAGCTGTAGAGTCAGGACAGTGGTATGGTAGTGAGACAGTCAGCTGTAGTGTCAGGACAGTGGTATGGTAGTGAGACAGTCAGCTGTAGAGTCAGGACAGTGGTATGGTAGTGGGACTGGGACAGTCAGCTGTAGAGTCAGGACAGTGGTATGGTAGTGGGACTGGGACAGTGGTATGGTAGTGAGACTGGGACAGTCAGCTGTAGAGTCAGGACAGTGGTATGGTAGTGGGACTGGGACAGTCAGCTGTAGAGTCAGGACAGTGGTATGGTAGTGAGACAGTCAGCTGTAGAGTCAGGACAGTGGTATGGTAGTGGGACTGGGACAGTCAGCTGTAGAGTCAGGACAGTGGTATGGTAGTGAGACAGTCAGCTGTAGAGTCAGGACAATGGAATGGTAGTGAGACTGGGACAGTCAGCTAAGGAGTCAGGACAGTGGTTTGGTAGTGAGACAGTCAGCTGTAGAGTCAGGACAGTGGTATGGTAGTGAGACAGTCAGCTGTAGAGTCAGGACAGTGGTATGGTAGTGAGACAGTCAGCTGTAGAGTCAGGACAGTGGTATGGTAGTGAGACAGTCAGCTGTAGAGTCAGGACAATGGTATGGTAGTGAGACAGTCAGCTGTAGAGTCAGGACAGTGGTATGGTAGTGAGACTGGGACAGTCAGCTATAGAGTCAGGACAGTGGTATCGTAGTGAGACAGTCAGCTGTAGAGTCAGGACAATGGAATGGTAGTGAGACTGGGACAGTCAGCTGTAGAGTCAGGACAGTGGTATGGTAGTGAGACAGTCAGCTGTAGAGTCAGGACAGTGGCATGGTAGTGAGACTGGGACAGTCAGCTATAGAGTCAGGACAGTGGTATGGCAGTGAGACAGTCAGGTGACAGTCAGGACAATGGAATGGTAGTGAGACTGGGACAGTCAGCTAAGGAGTCAGGACAGTGGTTTGGTAGTGAGACAGTCAGCTGTAGAGTCAGGACAGTGGTATGGTAGTGAGACAGTCAGCTGTAGAGTCAGGACAGTGGCATGGTAGTGAGACTGGGACAGTCAGCTATAGAGTCAGGACAGTGGTATGGCAGTGAGACAGTCAGCTGTAGAGTCAGGACAGTGGTATGGTAGTGAGACTGGGACAGTCAGCTATAGAGTCAGGACAGTGGTATGGCAGTGAGACAGTCAGGTGTAGAGTCAGGACAATGGAATGGTAGTGAGACTGGGACAGTCAGCTATAGAGTCAGGACAGTGGTATGGTAGTGAGACAGTCAGCTGTAGAGTCAGGACAATGGAATGGTAGTGAGACTGGGACAGTCAGCTAAGGGAGTCAGGACAGTGGTTTGGTAGTGAGACAGTCAGCTGTAGAGTCAGGACAATGGTATGGCAGTGAGACAGTCAGGTGTAGAGTCAGGGTGGAATGGTAGTGAGACTGGGACAGTCAGCTATAGAGTCAGGACAGTGGTATGGCAGTGAGACAGTCAGGTGTAGAGTCAGGACAGTGTTATGGTAGTGAGACTGGGACAGTCAGCTGTAGAGTCAGGACAGTGGTTTGATAGACTGAGACAGTCAGCTGTAGAGTCAGGACAGTGGTATGGTAGTGGGACTGAGACAGTCAGCTGTAGAGTCAGGACAGTGGTATGGTAGTGGGACTGAGGCAGTCAGCTGTAGAGTCAGGACAGTGGTATGGTAGTGAGACTGAGACAGTCAGCTGTAGAGTCAGGACAGTGGTATGGTAGTGAGACTGGGACAGTGGTATGGTAGTGGGACTGGGACAGTCAGCTGTAGAGTCAGGACAGTGGTATGGTAGTGAGACAGTCAGCTGTAGAGTCAGGACAGTGGTATGGTAGTGAGACTGGGACAGTCAGCTGTAGAGTCAGGACAGTGGTATGGTAGTGAGACAGTCAGCTGTAGAGTCAGGACAGTGGTATGGTAGTGAGACAGTCAGCTGTAGAGTCAGGACAGTGCTATGGTAGTGAGACTGGGACAGTCAACTGGACAGTGTTGGTAGTGGGGCAGTAGGACCATTACTATTACTCTCCTTCATGGATGGGACAAGAGGAAACTGGCTGTTCATCTGAACTAGACCTTTCTATTGGCTAATAACTGGCTGTTGGTCTGAACTAGACCTTTCTATTGGCTAATACCTGGCTGTTGGTCTGAACTAGACCTTTCTATTGGCTAATAACGGTCTGTTGGTCTGAACTAGACATTTCTATTGGCTAATAACTGGCTGTTGGTCTGAACTAGACCTTTCTATTGGCTAATAACGGTCTGTTGGTCTGAACTATACATTTCTATTGGCTAATACCTGGCTAGAGGTCAAGACCACGTGAAACACACAGATACAAATTTGGGGCGGCAGGGTAACCTAGTGGTTAGAGCGTTGGACTAGTAACCGGAAGGTTGCAAGTTCAAACCCCCGAGCTGACAAGGTAAAAATCTGTCGTTCTGCCCCTGAACAGGCAGTTAACCCACTGTTCCTAGGCTGTCATTGAAAATAAGAATTTGTTCTTAACTGACTTGCCTAGTTAAATAAAGGTTAAAAAAAATAAAAAATAAAAAATACACGACACCTGGAGGGAAACCTTAACAGTGTTGAGGAAATGACAGATCTATGTTTAGCATGTTGCAGTGTGTTACGGTGACACACAGCCGTTAATACGATGATATCTCAGTACCACGGTCAGTCAGCTGTAACTACACACCAAACTATCAAGTTACAGCAGAGATACATTTACAGCCAGTTAAATCTGTCCACTTCACTCTATATTAGAAAACATTTGAACACAAACACCATTAGTTTGTGTTTAGTATCATTAATGTAAAGTCAAAGTCTGCACTTACGACAGTAGCTCTCATAGACACACTGAAATTCCATCTCTGTTAAAACAAAGACCATTTCAGGGAGTAAGGTATGTTATAACTGTCAACTCTCTCTCTCTCTGTCTCTCTGTGTTTCTCTCTCTCTCTCTCTCTCACTCTCTCTCTGTCTCTCTGTGTCTCTCTGTGTTTCTCTCTCTCTCTCTGTCTCTCTCTCTCACTCGCTCTCTGTCTCTCTCTCTCTCTCTCTCTGTGTCTCTGTCTCTCTCTGTGTCTCTCTCTCTGTGTCTCTCTCTCTCTGTGTCTCTCTCTCTGTGTCTCTCACTTTCTCTCTGTGTCTCACTTTCTCTCTGTGTCTCACTTTCTCTATGTGTCTCTCTCTCTCTCTGTGTCTCACTCTCTCTCTGTGTCTCTCACGCTCTCTCTGTGTCTCTCACTCTCTCTCTGTGTCTCTCTCTATCTCTCTGTGTCTCTCTCTATCTCTCTGTGTCTCTCTCTATCTCTCTCTCTCTCATAAATGTCAACACTGCTAGAAACAAAAGCAGTGTTGAATAAATGTTGAGCAACAGAGCCAGAGAGAACAGAATCTGTCTCTCTCTCTCTCTTGAGAAGGTCAGATTTTACAGAAAAGCTGAAGGAGAACCTCTGGAGACCGAGTGAAAGAAAATACAACTTAGTCAACAGAGAATGGATGAAAAGATCACATTCAAGTTCTCCAAGTTCAACCCAGATAAAGGCATCTTCCATGGATACAAAAGCTTAAAATACAGAGTCCATGACAACACACCAAGCGTGAGACGATATCTGGTTAGTATGAGATGAACTGAGACGAAAGAAAAGACCAGAGGGAGCTCAAACATCTGCTGAGGAAACGAAGAAAAAGTAAAAAGGTGAAAGTACCTTCTTCAACATCAGATAAATAGTCTTCATTGAGCATTTCAGGTACATTGGCTTTACCAACTGGGTAAATTGAACGAGTAAAGTGTTTAAAAATCATAGAAAAATTATAAAGCATTAAAATACATAAATCTAAACCATATCTTATGTTGATTTATCATACAGATATGATCAGGTTATTAAAACATAACTCTTGCATCTGTCGCTGGATATGATCAGGTTATTAAAACGTAACTCTTGCATCTGTCGCTGGATATGATCAGGTTATTAAAACGTAACTCTTGCATCTGTCACTGGATATGATCAGGTTATTAAGACATAACTCCTGCATCTGTCACTGGATATGATCAGGTTATTAAGACATAACTCCTGCATCTGTCACTGGATATGATCAGGTTATTAAGACATAACTCCTGCATCTGTCACTGGATATGATCAGGTTATTAAGACATAACTCCTGCATCTCTCACTGGATATGATCAGGTTATTAAGACATAACTCTTGCATCTGTCACTGACATGTCCAGGTTATTAAGACATAACTCCTACATCTGTCACTGGATATGGTCACCGTCTAGAAAGGGAACAACCATTCTAATGAGTTGATCAGGTTATTAAAACAAAGAACTATTTTACATCTGGATCACTGATAAGACAACAGATTATTAAGACATACACTCCTGCATCTCATGGTGTTTTTATCAGGTTTTATTAAAACAGTTCAGCTGTTTCATACACTAACTTAAGAATGTATCTTAGGTTATTAAGAACATATCTCCTGGTCTGTCACCAGAGTGGTCTGGTTATTAGTGAGACATAACTACAGAGATGCATCTCTCACTGGATATGAGGGGCTGTGTTACCATTCTGTTAAAGACATTATTTACTATTACTGTGACCCTCATCATCTGACCCCAAACCCAGCCTCCTGGTTTCTGTGTTACCATTCTAAAGACAGTATGATATTACTATTCGGTCACCCCTAAAAGGGACCCCAAACAGCCATTCTAAGGGCTGAGTTACCATTCTGTTAAAAACAAAGATATTATTTTACATGTGGATAACTGTAAGACAACAGATACGTATTTAGATATGACAGGCTGTGTTTCTCATTCTGTTAAAGACAGTCAGTTATTTAGAAGGTTTTAGTTAACACTGGCTTGGACAGCTGTTTACCATTCTAACTTAAGAACAGTATCTTAAGATACTGTAAGAACAGTATCCCTGGTCTCACCAGAGTGGTCTGTGTTACCTCAGTGACGACCTTCAGAGTATCCACTACAGAGATGTAACCCAGCCTCCTGGCTATGGACAGGGCTGTGTTACCATTCTGTTAAAGACAGTCAGATATTACTATTACTGTGACCCCTAACCTCTAACCCACCCTCCTGGCTATGGACAGGGCTGTGTTACCATTTTGTTAAAGACAGTCAGATATTACTATTACTGTGACCCCTAACCCTTGACCCCAAACCCAGCCTCCTGGACAGGGCTGTGTTACCATTCTGTTAAAGACAGTCAGATATTACTATTACTGTGACCCCTAACCCATCCTCATGTGTCAGTATCTACTGTTTATACTACCAAAGGCAATAGATGGAACACTGTGTGTTTGTGATGTGTGACTGTTATAGTGCATGCTAATGACAGCCTACTGTGTATGAGATAGTGTATGTGACTGTGTATTTCACTGTGCAGTCCCAGCTGTGGGGGCACTGGGTAATGGCAATGTCTCCCAGAATCCTGTGCTCACCACAGTCAGGTCGTTTGGGGAGAGTCTATGTTGCAGCAGGTGTGTGTGTTCTCATCAAGGTGAGTTGGTTGGGAGAGGCTCTGTGCTGCAGCAGGTGTGTGTGTTCTCACCACAGTGACTTGGTTGGGAGAGGCTCCGTGCTGCAACAGTAGGTTGATGATGTGGGTGTGGCCTTGCTGGGCCGCCTGATGGAGGGGGGTGTATCCGTTCTGAAGGGGGAGGAGGAGAGGTCAGACACACCTCTTTAATTAAACATACCAACACATACCCACTCCAACACCCACACCTACAACCATCAACATCTACTGTATATAGAAATGTTAAATCTGGAGGGGAGCCTAACCTGTGACCCCTGACCCCTATCCCATAAATAAAACATTAACATCTCTATAGATAGGTTCAATCTGGAGGGGAGCCTAACCTTGGTTTTGGCGTTGATCTTGGCCTGGTTCTTTAGCAGGAAGTTGACCATCTTCACGTTTCCATAGTGACACGCCACATGCAGCGGAGTGTATCCCATCTAGGGAAACAGAAATCAAGTGTTATGCCTGGTGTGACCACTAGTGTATCCCATCTAGGGAAACTCTCCAATTTGTAAGTCGCTCTGGATAAACTGAAATCTTAAATGTAAATGTTGAAACGGAAATGCTAGGGAAACAGAAATCAAGTGTTATGCCTGATGTGACCACTAGTGTATCCATCTAGTGGGAAACAGTAGGGAAACAGAAATCAAGTGTTATGCCTGGTGTGACCACTAGTGTATCCCGTCTAGGGAAACAGAAATCAAGTGTTATGCCTGATGTGACCACTAGTGTATCCCGTCTCGGGAAACAGAAGCAGAAATCAAGTGGTATGCCTAGGAAGCCACTTCTAAAGCTACATTCACAATCATGTTCAATGGTTTCAGGAGACATTCTGAAACCTTCAAGCATGTTGATTCAAACAACTGTTTGATGCGTGCTGATAGACCTAGATTATAGCAGAATGGATACGGCATTTAGTGAGTTAATGTTGTTGTAGTGTTATAGTCAGGTCTGTATGTAGATAGCAGAGCTTGTTAGAGTTGTCGTGTTTCAGTGTTGAGGTGTACTGTTGTAGTGTACTGTGTTGTAGTGTACTGTTGTAGCGTTGTAGAGTACAGTTGTAGTGTTGTATTGTAGTGTTGTATTGTCAGTGTTGTAGTGTTTCAGTGTTTCAGTGTTGTAGTGTTTCAGTGTTTCAGTGTTGTTGTGTTTCAGTGTTGTAGTGTTTCAGTGTTGTAATGATTCAGTGTTGTAATGATTCAGTGTTGTTGTGTTTCAGTGTTGTAGTGTTTCAGTGTTGTAGTGTTTTAGTGTTTCAGTGTTGTTGTGTTTTAGTGTTGTAGTGTTTCAGTGTTGTGTTTCAGTGTAGTAGTGTTTCAGTGTAGTAGTGATTCAGTGTTGTAGTGTTTCAGTGTTGTGTTTCAGTGTAGTAGTGTTTCTGTGTATTAGTAATTCAGTGTTTCAGAATACTGTTGTAGAGTTTCAGCGTAGTACTGTAGTGTTGTAGAGTACTGTTGTAGTGTAGTACTGAATTCTTAAAAAACATTTTTATTTAAACTTTATTTAACTAGGCAAGTCAGTTAAGAACAACTTCTTATTTACAATGAAGGCCTAGGAACAGTGGCCTCTCATCTCTCTGGTCCTTATCTCTCATCTCTCTGGTCCTTCTCTCTCTGGGGTCTCTCTCTCTCTCTCCCTCAATTTGGTCTCTCTCTCTGGGTTTCTAGTACTCCTGGTCTCTCCTCTCTGGGTTTCTAGACCTTCTGGTCTCTCTCTGGGTTTCTAGTCCCCCTGGTCTCTCTCTGGGTTTCTAGACCCCCTGGTCTCTCTCTCTGGGTTCCTAGACCCCCTGGTCTCTCTCTCTGGGTTTCTAGACCTTCTGGTCTCTCCTCTCTGGGTTTCTAGTCCTCCTGGTCTCTCCTCTCTGGGTTTCTAGACATTCTGGTCTCTCCTCTCTGGGTTTCTAGTCCTCCTGGTCTCTCCTCTCTGGGTTTCTAGTCCTCCTGGTCTCTCTCCTCTCTGGGTTTCTAGTCCTCCTGGTCCCTGTCTGGGTTTCTAGTCCTCCTGGTCCCTGTCTGGGTTTCTAGTCCTCCTGGTCTCTCTCTCTGGGTTTCTAGTCCTCCTGGTCTCTCTCTCTGGGTTTCTAGTCCTCCTGGTCTCTCTCTAAGGGTTTCTAGTCCTCCTGGTCTCGCTCTCTGAGTTTCTAGTCCTTCTGGTCTCTCTGTTGTGTTTCTCAATGAGTGTTCTGCAGTGAGGTTTCAGGAGGGACCAGCCGACCTACACGGCTGTCAGACCAGAGTTGAACATGTGTACGTGTGTGTGTGTACCTTAGTCTCTGGGTCGACAGTGGCCCCCTGGTTAACCAGCACCTCAGCTACGTTGACCTTGTCGTCCTGAGCTGCCAGGTGGAGAGGAGTCAGACCACTCTGAGAGGAGAGGACACAGGACAGGACATAACACATTACAACACAGGACAGGACACAGGACAGGACATACCACATTAGAACACAGGATATGACATACCAAATTAGAACACAGGACAGGACATACCACATTAGAAAACAGGACAGGACACACCACATTAGAAAACAGGACAGGACATACCACATTAGAACACAGGACAGGACATACCACATTAGAACACAGGACAGGACATACCACATTAGAACACAGGACAGGACATACCACATTAGAACACAGGACATGACAGGACAGGACATACCACATTAGAACAGAGGACAGAGAACACAGGACAGGACATAACACATTACAACACAGGACAGGACATGACAGGACATACCACATTAGAACACAGGACAGGACATGACATACCACATTAGAACACAGGATAGGACATACCACATTAGAACACACAGGACAGGACATACAACTTTTAGAACACAGGACAGGACACATATACATTAGAACACAGGACAGGACATACCACATTAGAACACAGGACAGACATACCCACATTAGAACACAGGACAGACATACCACATTAGAACAAAAGGACAGGACAGGACATACCACATTAGAACACAGGACATGACATGACATGACATACCACATTAGAACACAGGATAGGACATATCACACATTAGAACACAGGACATGACATGACATGACATACCACATTAGAACACAGGACAGGACAGACATGACATACCACATTAGAACACAGGATAGGACATGACATACCACATTAGAACAAAGGACAGGACACATACCACATTAGAACACAGGACAGGACATACATACCACATTAGAACACAGGACAGGACATGACATACCACATTAGAACACAGGACAGGACATGACATACCACATTAGAACACAGGACAGGACATGACATACCACATTAGAACACAGGACAGGACATACCACATTAGAACACAGGACAGGACATGACATACCACATTAGAACACAGGACATACATGACATACCACATTAGAACACAGGACAGGACAGGACATACCACATTAGAACACAGGACAGGACACAACACATTAGAACAGGACATGATATTAGAACAAAGGACAGGACATGACATACCACATTAGAACACAGGACAGGACACAACACATTACAGAACACAGGACATACAACTTTAGAACACAGGACAGGACATGACCACATTAGAACACAGGACAGGACATACCACATTAGAACACAGGACAGGACATACCACATTAGAACACAGGACAGGACATACCACATTAGAACACAGGACAGGACATGATATACCACATTAGAACAAAGGACAGGACATACCACATTAGAACACATTTGGTCAACACAGGACAGGACATACCACATTAGAACAAAGGACAGGACTAGACATTACAGGACAGGACATACCACATTAGAACACAGGTTTCTAGGACATACCACATTAGAACACAGGACAGGACATTGACATACCACATTAGAACAAAGGACAGGACATGACATACCACATTAGAACACAGGACACATGATCATGACATACCACATTAGAACACAGGACAGGACATACCACATTAGAACACAGGACAGGACATACCAACTTTAGAACACAGGACAGACCATACCACATTAGAACACAGGACATGACATACACATTAGAACACAGGACAGGACATGACATACCACATTAGAACAAAGGACAGGACATGACATACCACATTAGAACACAGGACAGAACATGACATGACATACCACATTAGAACACAGGATAGGACATACCACATTAGAACACAGGACATACCACATTAGAACACAGGACAGGACATTCACAACTTTAGAACACAGGACAGGACATGATATACCACATTAGAACACAGGGACATACCACATTAGAACTGAGACAGGACATACCACATTAGAACACAGGACAGGACATACCACATTAGAACACAGGACAGGACATACCACATTAGAACACAGGATAGGACATACCTGCATTACAACACAGGACAGGACCACATTAGAACACAGGACAGGACATGACACCACATTAGAACACAGGACAGGACATACCACATTAGAACACAGGATAGGACATACCACATTAGAACAAGGACAGGACATGACATACCACATTAGAACACAGGACAGGACATACCACATTAGAACACAGGACAGGGACATACCACATTAGAACACAGGACATGACATACCACATTAGAACACAGGACCAGGACATACCACATTAGAACACAGGACAGGACATACCACATTAGAACACAGGACAGGACATACCACATTAGAACACAGGACAGGACATACCACATTAGAACACAGGACAGGACATACCACATTAGAACACAGGACATGACATACCACATTAGAACACAGGACAGGACATACCACATTAGAACACAGGATAGGACATACCACATTAGAACACAGGACATACCACATTAGAACACAGGACAGGACATACCACATTAGAACACAGGACAGGACATACCACATTAGAACACAGGACAGGACATACCACATTAGAACACAGGACAGGACATACCACATTAGAACACAGGACAGGACATAAGACATTAGAACACAGAACAGGACATACCACATTAGACAGGACACACACATTAAAACACATGACAGGACATACCACATTAGAACACAGGACAGGACATACCACATTAGAACACAGGACATACCACATTAGAACACAGGATAGGACATACCACATTAGAACACAGGACATACCACATTAGAACACAGGACAGGACATACCACATTAGAACACAGGACAGGACATACCACATTAGAACACAGGATAGGACATACCACATTAGAACACAGGACAGGACATACCACATTAGACATACCACATTAGAACACAGGACAGGACATGACATACCACATTAGAACACAGGACAGGACATGACATTACAACCAGGACATTAGAACACAGGACAGGACATACCCCCACATTAGAACACAGGACATACCACATTAGAACACAGACATAGGACAGGACATACCACATTAGAACACAGGACATGACATACCACATTAGAACACAGGACAGGACATACCACATTAGAACACAGGATAGGACATACCACATTAGAACACAGCACAGGACATACCACATTAGAACACAGGACAGGACATACCACATTAGAACACATGTTAGGACATACCACATTAGAACACATGACAGGACATACCACATTAGAACACAGGACAACATACCACATTAGAACACAGGACTGACATACCACATTAGACAGAACATATTACCACATTAGAACACAGGAGGGACATACCACATTAGGAACACAGGATAGGACATACCACATTACAACAGACACAACACATTACAGGTGACCTACAACTTTAGAACACAGGACAGGACATGACATACCACATTAGAACACGGACAGAACATGACATGATATACCCACTGAGTGTCATACCACATTAGAACACAGGGAACAGACAGATACCACATTAGAACACAGTGACAGGGACATACCACATTAGAACACTCAGGACATGACATACCACATTGAACACAGAATAGGACATACCCATTAGAACACAGGACAGGACATGACTTAGACAGGAACATATTAGAACAAAGGACAGGACAGGACATACCACATTAGAACACAGACAGAACATATTACAACACAGACAGGAGTGGTACCCATTTACACCACAGACAGAACATATTACAACACTTTAGAACACAGGACAGGACATTCTACCACCACAGGACAGGACATATACCACATTAGAACACAGGACAGGACATGACATACCACATTCTACACCACAGACAGAACACATTACAACACAGGAGGAGGACATACCACATTAGAACAAAGGACAGACATGAACCACATTAGAACAGAGGACAGGACATGACATACCACATTAGAACACAGGATAGGACATACCACATTAGAACAGAACATCATGACATACCACATTAGAACACAGGACAGGACATACCACATTAGAACACTGGACAGGACATACCACAGAACACAGGACAGGACATACCACATTAGAACACAGACAGGACAGGACATACCACATTAGAACACAGGACAGGACATACCACATTAGAACACAGATAGGACATACCCATTCTACACATTAGAACACAGACAGGACATACCACATTAGAACACAGGACAGGACATACCACATTAGAACACCACAGGACATGGACATCACATTAGAACACAGGACATTCTACACCACAGAACACAGGACATACCACATTACAACAGTGAGGACATACCACATTAGAACACAGGACAGGACATACCACATTAGAACACAGGACAGGACATACCACATTAGAACACAGGATAGGACATACCACATTAGAACACAGGACAGGACATACCACATTAGAACACAGGACAGGACATACCACATTAGAACACAGGACAGGACATACCACATTAGAACACAGGACAGGACATACCACATTAGAACACAGGACATATTAGATCAGTGAGTCGGGTCCATTAGAACACTGGACAGACATACCACATTAGAACACAGGACAGGACACACCACTAGAACACAGGACAGGGACATACCACATTAGAACACAGGACAGGACATACCCATTAGAACACATGTTAGGACGTACATTAGAACACATGTTAGGACAGTTCATTGAGAACACAGGACATACCACATTGAACACAGGACAGTGAGTACCACATTAGAACACAGGACAGGACATACCACATTAGTGACAGGACATACCACATTAGAACACTGACATACCACATTAGAACACAGGACAGGACATACCACATTAGAACACAGGACAGGACATCCATTAGAACACAGGATAGGACATACCACATTAGAACACAGGGTCACTAGAACACTGTTTCAGGATCAGTGACACATGTTGGTCTGCTGTATTAGACACACATGACAGGACATACCACATTAGAACACAGGACAGGACATACCACATTAGAACACATGACAGGACAGTCGTGGTCCTGCTGTTTCACATTCAGTCAGGACATCGTGGTCCTGCTGTATTAGATCAGTGAGTCGTGGTCCTGCTGTTTCAGATCAGTTACGTGGTCCTGAAGGCCAGATCAGTGGTGGGTGCCCTGCTGGACGTGAGTCGTGGCTGCTGTTTCGAGATCCAGTTCGTGGAAGATCAGTGAGTCGTGTATAGACATACCACATTAGAACACAGTGAGTCATGGTCCTGACTGTTTCATTCAAGTCGTGGTCCTGACAGTTTCAGACAGTGAGTCGTTCTACACCCTGCTGTATTAGACAGTTCGTGGTCCTGACAGTTACAGATCAGTGAGTCATGGTCCAGACTGAACATATTATAACACAGAGGAGTGGTACCCATTCTACACCACAGACAGAACATATTACAACACAGAGGAGGGTACCCATTCTACACCACAGACTGTTTCAGATCAGTGAGTCGTGGTCCTGCAGAACATATTACAGACAGTGAGTCGTGGTCATGTGTTTAGATCAGTGAGTCGTGGTCCTGCATTCAACACAGTGAGTACCCGTGTGGACTGCTGTTTCAGATCAGTGAGTCAGTGGTCCTGCTGTTTCAGATCAGTGAGGTCATGGTCCTGCTGTATTAGAACAGTCATCTATCATGGCCCAGGTCAGATACAGTGGATCCAGGTAATATACAGTCATCTATCATCCAGGTAATATACAGATCAGTGAGGTCATGGTCATCTATGCTGGTAATATACAGTGATCTATCATCCAGGTAATTACACAGTTCAGTGAACAGTGGTCCTGCTGTTTCAGATCAGTGAGTCGTGGTCCTGCTGTTTCAGATCAGTGAGTCGTGGTCCTGCTGTATTAGCTGAGTGAGTCGTGGTCCTGCTGTTTCAGATCAGTGAGTCGTGGTCCTGCTGTTTCAGATCAGTGAGTCGTGGTCCTGCTGTTTCAGATCAGTGAGTCGTGGTCCTGCTGTTTCAGATCAGTGAGTCGTGGTCCTGCTGTTTCAGATCCAGTGAGTCGTGGTCCTGCTGTATTAGATCAGTGAGTCGTGGTCCTGCTGTTTCAGTTCAGTGAGTATTGGTCCTGCTGTTTCAGATATGTGAGTCGTGGTCCTGCTGTATTCAGATCAGTGAGTCGTGGTCCTGCTGTTTCAGATCAGTGAGTCGTGGTCCTGCTGTTTCAGATAGTGAGTCGTGGTCCTGCTGTTTCAGATCAGTGAGTCGTGGTCCTGCTGTTTCAGATCAGTGAGTCGTGGTCCTGCTGTTTCAGATCAGTGATTGTGGTCCTGCTCTTTCAGATCAGTGAGCTCGTGGTCCTTGGCTCAGATCAGTGAGTCGTGGTCCTGCTGTCCATTAGATCAGTGAGTCGTGGTCCTGCTGTTTCAGATCAGTGAGTCGTGGTCCTGCTGTATTAGATCAGTGTTGTCTCAGTCCTGTGCTGTTGTTATTGATCATATGTGTGGTCTGTGCTGTGTGTTATTGTTCCCTATGTGTTGTCTCAGCCTGTGCTGTGGTCCTATTGTTCTCTATGTGTTGTCTCAGTCCTGCTGTATCAGTGTTATTGTTCTCTATGCTGTTGTCTCAGCCTGTGCTGTGTGGTATTGCTCTATTGTTAGTCAGCCTGTGCTGTGTTTAGATCAGTGAGTCGTGGCCTGCTCACAGATCAGTGTTAGTTGTTCTCTATGCGTCAGTAGTGGTGGTCCTGCTGTTTTCAGATCAGTGCTGTGTGGTTATTGTTCTAGATCAGTGAGTCGTGGTGCTGTGTTTCATTGTTCTCAGTGTTGTCTCGGCCTGCTGTTTCAGATCAGTGTTCGTGGTCCTGCTGTTGTCAGCCTGTTGTGGTCCTGTTATTAGATCAGTGATGTTGTCTCAGCCTGTGCTGTGTGTTATTGTTCTCTATGTGTTGTCTCAGCCTGTGCTGTGGTATTGTTATGCGTTGTCTCAGCCTGTGCCATTGTTCCATGTGGTAGCCTGTGCTGTGTGTTATTGTTCTCTATGTGTTGTCTCAGCCTGTGCTGTGTGTTATTGTTCTCTATGAGCGTTGTCTCAGCCTGTGCTGTGTGTTATTGTTCTCTATGCGTTGTCTCAGCCTGTGCTGTGTTATTGTTCTCTATGCGTTGTCTCAGCCTGTGCTGTTATTGTTCAGTATGTGTTGTCTCAGCCTGTGCTGTGTGTTATTGTTCCTATTGTTGTCTCAGCCTGTGCTGTGTGTTATTGTCTATGCGTTGTCTCAGCCTGTGCTGTGTGTTATTGTTCCCTATGTGTTGTCTCAGCCTGTGCTGTGTGTTATTGTTCTCTATGTGTTGTCTCAGCCTGTGCTGTGTGTTATTGTTCTCTATGTGTTGTCTCAGCCTGTGCTGTGTGTTATTGTTCTCTATGTGTTGTCTCAGCCTGTGCTGTGTGTTATTGTTCTCTATGTGTTGTCTCAGCCTGTGCTGTGTGTTATTGTTCTCTATGTGTTGTCTCAGCCTGTGCTGTGTGTTATTGTTCTCTATGTGTTGTCTCAGCCTGTGCTGTGTGTTATTGTTCTCTATGTGTTGTCTCAGCCTGTGCTGTGTGTTATTGTTCTCTATGTGTTGTCTCAGCCTGTGCTGTGTGTTATTGTTCTCTATGTGTTGTCTCAGCCTGTGCTGTGTGTTATTGTTCCCTATGTGTTGTCTCAGCCTGTGCTGTGTGTTATTGTTCTCTATGTGTTGTCTCAGCCTGTGCTGTGTGTTATTGTTCCCTATGTGTTGTCTCAGCCTGTGCTGTGTGTTATTGTTCTCTATGTGTTGTCTCAGCCTGTGCTGTGTGTTATTGTTCTCTATGTGTTGTCTCAGCCTGTGCTGTGTGTTATTGTTCTCTATGCGTTGTCTCAGCCTGTGCTGTGTGTTATTGTTCTCTATGTGTTGTCTCAGCCTGTGCTGTGTGTTATTGTTCTCTATGTGTTGTCTCAGCCTGTGCTGTGTGTTATTGTTCTCTATGTGTTGTCTCAGCCTGTGCTGTGTGTTATTGTTCTCTATGTGTTGTCTCAGCCTGTGCTGTGTGTTATTGTTCTCTATGTGTTGTCTCAGCCTGTGCTGTGTGTTATTGTTCTCTATGTGTTGTCTCAGCCTGTGCTGTGTGTTATTGTTCTCTATGTGTTGTCTCAGCCTGTGCTGTGTGTTATTGTTCTCTATGCGTTGTCTCAGCCTGTGCTGTGTGTTATTGTTCTCTATGTGTTGTCTCAGCCTGTGCTGTGTGTTATTGTTCTCTATGTGTTGTCTCAGCCTGTGCTGTGTGTTATTGTTCTCTATGTGTTGTCTCAGCCTGTGCTGTGTGTTATTGTTCCCTATGTGTTGTCTCAGCCTGTGCTGTGTGTTATTGTTCTCTATGTGTTGTCTCAGCCTGTGCTGTGTGTTATTGTTCTCTATGTGTTGTCTCAGCCTGTGCTGTGTGTTATTGTTCTCTATGTGTTGTCTCAGCCTGTGCTGTGTGTTATTGTTCTCTATGTGTTGTCTCAGCCTGTGCTGTGTGTTATTGTTCCCTATGTGTTGTCTCAGCCTGTGCTGTGTGTTATTGTTCTCTATGTGTTGTCTCAGCCTGTGCTGTGTGTTATTGTTCTCTATGCGTTGTCTCAGCCTGTGCTGTGTGTTATTGTCCCCTATGTGTTGTCTCAGCCTGTGCTGTGTGTTATTGTTCTCTATGTGTTGTCTCAGCCTGTGCTGTGTGTTATTGTTCTCTATGTGTTGTCTCAGCCTGTGCTGTGTGTTATTGTTCACTATGTGTTGTCTCAGCCTGTGCTGTGTGTTATTGTTCTCTATGTGTTGTCTCAGCCTGTGCTGTGTGTTATTGTTCTCTATGTGTTGTCTCAGCCTGTGCTGTGTGTTATTGTTCTCTATGTGTTGTCTCAGCCTGTGCTGTGTGTTATTGTTCTCTATGTGTTGTCTCAGCCTGTGCTGTGTGTTATTGTTCCCTATGTGTTGTCTCAGCCTGTGCTGTGTGTTATTGTTCTCTATGTGTTGTCTCAGCCTGTGCTGTGTGTTATTGTTCTCTATGTGTTGTCTCAGCCTGTGCTGTGTTATTGTTCCCTATGTGTTGTCTCAGCCTGTGCTGTGTGTTATTGTTCTCTATGTGTTGTCTCAGCCTGTGCTGTGTGTTATTGTTCTCTATGTGTTGTCTCAGCCTGTGCTGTGTGTTATTGTTCCCTATGTGTTGTCTCAGCCTGTGCTGTGTGTTATTGTTCTCTATGTGTTGTCTCAGCCTGTGCTGTGTGTTATTGTTCTCTATGTGTTGTCTCAGCCTGTGCTGTGTGTTATTGTTCTCTATGTGTTGTCTCAGCCTGTGCTGTGTGTTATTGTTCCCTATGTGTTGTCTCAGCCTGTGCTGTGTGTTATTGTTCTCTATGTGTTGTCTCAGCCTGTGCTGTGTGTTATTGTTCTCTATGTGTTGTCTCAGCCTGTGCTGTGTGTTATTGTTCTCTATGTGTTGTCTCAGCCTGTGCTGTGTGTTATTGTTCCCTATGTGTTGTCTCAGCCTGTGCTGTGTGTTATTGTTCTCTATGTGTTGTCTCAGCCTGTGCTGTGTTATTGTTCTCTATGTGTTGTCTCAGCCTGTGCTGTGTGTTATTGTTCTCTATGTGTTGTCTCAGCCTGTGCTGTGTGTTATTGTTCTCTATGTGTTGTCTCAGCCTGTGCTGTGTGTTATTGTTCTCTATGCGTTGTCTCAGCCTGTGCTGTGTGTTATTGTTCTCTATGTGTTGTCTCAGCCTGTGCTGTGTGT
>NC_088235.1:12333593-12364840 GCF_036934945.1 Oncorhynchus masou masou
CTCACAGTCCCCTCACTCCAGTTAGTTAGGCAGTCCACAGCTCACAGTCCCCTCACTCCAGTTAGTTAGACAGTCCACAGCTCACAGTCCCCTCACTCCAGTTAGTTAGACAGTCCACAGCTCACAGTCCCCTCACTCCAGTTAGTTAGGCAGTCCACAGCTCACAGTCCCCTCACTCCAGTTAGTTAGACAGTCCACAGCTCACAGTCCCCTCACTCCAGTTAGTTAGACAGTCCACAGCTCACAGTCCCCTCACTCCAGTTAGTTAGACAGTCCACAGCTCACAGTCCCCTCTCTCCAGTTAGTTAGATAGTCCTCTAGTCCAGTCCTCTCTCTCTCCAGTTAGTTAGATAGTCCTCTAGTCCAGTCCTCTCTCTCCAGTTAGTTAGACAGTCCTCTAGTCCAGTCTCTCTCCAGTTAGTTAGACAGTCCTCTAGTCCAGTACTCTCTCTCCAGTTAGTTAGACAGTCCTCTAGTCACAGTCCTCTCTCTCCAGTTAGTTAGACAGCCCCCTCCCCCTACATTCCTCTAGTCCAGTCCTCTCTCTCCAGTTAGTTAGACAGTCTACAAGTCACAGTCCTCTCTCTCCAGTTAGTTAGACAGCCCCCTCCCCCTACATTCCTCTAGTCCAGTCCTCTCTCCAGTTAGACAGTTCACAAGTCACAGTCCTCTCTCCAGTTAGTTAGACAGCCCCCCTCCCCTACATTCCTATAGTCCGAAGTCCCTCTCTCTGTTGTCCTAACTGGAACAGCCATGCTCTAACCCTGAAAGCAGGTCCTGTAGGAGTGTCTACAGAGCAGACAGGCTGTTTTAGCAGATCAACAGAAGCCTGAAGGCCTGTTCCACTGTCCTATCCCTTGCTCTGCTCTGCCAAGGGACACAGCTGACAGGACACATCCGCCACGTGGCTACTCAGTTACTCACACTACACTTGTTTAGTCACTGACTACAAAGCAATGGTTTAAGCAGTGAAAACAATGTGTTCAACTTTAAAACAACAACACCCATTCTAAAGTTAGAAACCAATATTTCAGCTATGATGGGTAGGTTTGTAGAGTTAGCCGTCCAGGGGAGTCACGATGCAGAGTGTTAATGGACGTTAGAGAGAGATGACGCAGAAGAAAGGAGGCGTTACAACGTAGAAACTAGAGCAAGTTCACATCAACCAGCCAGCTACCATCCAGCGAGGGGAGAACAGCATTCCACCGGAGATAAAGAGTTCATCGCCCCCTGCTGATCTACAGCAACCCTTCCCCCATTCCTCCAACCTCACCCCTCCTCCCCTGTTCCACCAACCTCCCCATGCATCTCTCCCTCTCCTCTCCCTCCTCTCCCTCTCCTTCTCCCTCTCCCCCCCTCTCCTCCCCTGCCCTCTCTAACTGCAGAAACACACAACAAAACTTGACAGACCTCATCTGGTGACATTCCTCACAAGAATGTCCATTCAAGTATTACCCCCCCCTCTCTCCCGCCACCCTCCTCTCTCCCTCCCTCCACCCTCTCTCTCCTCTCTCCCGCCACCCCTCCTCTCTCCCTCCCTCCACCCTCTCTCTCCCTCTCTCCTGCCACCCCTCCTTTCTCCCTCCCTCCACCCTCTCTCTCCCTCTCTCCTAATCACACCAGAACACCTACTCCACCCTCTCTGTCATAATTATACCAGAACACCTACTCTACCCTCTCTGTCCTAATGATACCAGAACACCTACTCCACCCTCTCTGTCCTAATCACACCAGAAAACCTACTCCACCCTCTCTGTCCTAATAACACCAGAATACTTACTCCACCCTCTCTGTCGTAATCACAACAGAACACCTACTCTACCCTCTCTGTCGTAATCACAACAGAACACCTACTCCACCCTCTCTGTCCTAATCACACCAGAACACCTACTCTACCCTCTCTGTCGTAATCACAACAGAACACCTACTCCACCCTCTGTCTTAATCACACCAGAACACCTACTCCACCCTCTCTGTCCTAATGATACCAGAACACCTACTCCCACCCTCTGTTCATCCACCAGGCACACCCTCCCACCCTCCTCTGTTTAATCACGCAGAGAACTGCTCGGACCGGGACGGGACTAGATCAGACCGGATGAGGATAGATCAGACCAAGGACAGGACTGAGGGTCCAGTTCAGGATTAGTTCAGAACAGGACAAGGACTAAATCAGACCAGGACAGGACTTCAATCAGGCCGGACAGGACAAAGATCCAGACCAGGACAGGAGATCAGACCAGAAAGGACTGGATCGACCAGACAGGACTAGATCAGACCAGGACAGGACTAGATCAGACCAGACAGGACTGAGATCAGACCAGGACGGGACTAGATCAGACCAGGACAGGACTAGATCAGACCAGGACAGGACAAGGTCCAGGACAGGACTAGATCAGACCAGGACAAGGACTGATCAGACCAGGACTGTCAGACCGGATAAGGACTAGATCAGGCCAGGACAGGACTAGATCAGACCAGGACAGGACTAGATCAGAACAGACAGGGACTAGATACAGACCAGGACAGGACTAGATACAGGACAGGACTAGATCAGACAGGACTAGATCAGACCAGGACAGGACTAGATCAGACCAGGGCAGGACTCAGATGCAGACCAGGACAGGACTCAGATCAGACCAGGACAGGACTAGATCAGACCAGAACAGGATTAGTTCAGAACAGGACAGGACTAAATCAGACCAGGACAGGACTAGATACAGACCAGGACAGGACTAGATACAGACCAGGACAGGACTAGATCAGACCAGGACAGGACTAGATACAGACCAGGACAGGACTAGATCAGACAGGACACAGGGACAGGACTAGATCAGACCAGGACAGGACTAGATACAGACCAGGACAGGACTAGATCAGACCAGGACAGGGACTAGATACAGACCAGGACAGGACTGAGGGTCCAGACAGTGACCAGATACAGATTCAGGACAGACCAGAGGATCAGACCAGGACAGACTAGATCAGACCAGTAACGTGGTCAGTAGTCTACAGTAACGTGGTCACTAGACTACAGTAACGTGGTCACTAGACTACAGTAACGTGGTCACTAGACTACAGTAACGTGGTCAGTAGACTACAGTAACGTGGTCACTAGACTACAGTAACGTGGTCACTAGACTACAGTAACGTGGTCACTAGACTACAGTAACGTGGTCACTAGACTACAGTAACGTGGTCACTAGACTACAGTAACATGGTCAGTAGACTACAGTAAGTTGGTCAGTATTCTACAGTAATGTGATCAGTAGACTACAGTAACGTGTTCAGTAGATTACAGTAAGTTGGTCAGTAGACTACAGTAATGTGGTCAGTAGACGACAGTAAGTTGGTCAGTATTCTACAGTAATGTGATCAGTAGACTACAGTAACGTGTTCAGTAGATTACAGTAAGTTGGTCAGTAGACTACAGTAATGTGGTCAGTAGTCTACAGTAACCTGCTTCAAAGCGGAAGGGTAGATAGTCCAGACACAGGACTAGATCAGACCAGGACAGGACTAGATACAGATCAGGACAGGTCTAGATCAGATCAGGTATGGTGACTAGATCAGACCAGGACAGGACTAGATACAGACCAGGACAGGACTAGATCAGGACCAGACAGGACTAGATCAGACCAGGACAGGACTAGATACGAGCGGTAGGGGAGGCTGTTTGGAGGGTCCAGGATTAAATTAAATTACTTTGATCACTTTGGTTTTCGGTTCGGTTCCCAGATCAGACCAGTTGTTTTCTTCAGTCTTGGGTTGTGTTCCCTGTAGAGTCAGGACAGTGGTATCCAGGGAGACTGGGACAGTCAGCTGTAGAGTCAGGACAGTGGTATGGTAGGGAGACTGGGACAGTCAGCTGTAGAGTCAGGACAGTGGTATGGTAGTGAGACTGAGACAGTCAGCTGTAGAGTCAGGACAGTGGTATGGTAGGGAGACTGGGACAGTCAGCTGTAGAGTCAGGACAGTGGTATGGTAGGGAGACTGGGACAGTCAGCTGTAGAGTCAGGACAGTGGTTTGGTAGTGAGACTGGGAGAGTCAGCTGTAGAGTCAGGACAGTGGTATGGTAGGGAGACTGGGACAGTCAGTCAGAGTCAGGACAGTGGTATGGCAGGGAGACTGAGACAGTCAGCTGTATGGAGTCAGGACAGGGTGTGGGCTAGTGAGACAGTCAGCTGTAGAGTCAGGACAGTGGTTTGGTAGTGGGACTGGGACAGTCAGCTGTAGAGTCAGGACAGTGGTATGGTAGGGAGACTGGGACAGTCAGCTGGTCAGGACAGTGGTATGGTAGTGAGACTGGGACAGTCACAGTCCAGGACAGTGGTATGGTAGTGAGACTGGGACAGTCAGCTGTAGAGTCAGGACAGTGGCATGGTAGTGAGACTGGGACAGTCAGCTGTAGAGTCAGGACAGTGGTATGGTAGTGGTGGAGACTGGGACAGTCAGCTGTAGAGTCAGGACAGTGGTATGGTAGGGAGACTGGGACAGTCAGCAGTAAGAGTCAGGACAGTGGTATGGTAGGGAGACTGGGACAGTCAGCTGTAGAGTCAGGACAGTGGTATGGTAGGGAGACTGGGACAGTCAGCTGTAGAGTCAGGACAGTGGTATGGTAGTGGAGACTGGGACAGTCAGCTGTAGAGTCAGGACAGTGGTATGGTAGGGAGACTGGGACAGTCAGCTGTAGAGTCAGACAGTGGACAGTGGTGGGACAGTAGCCAGAGTCAGGACAGTGGTATGGTAGTGGGACTGGGACAGTCAGCTGTAGAGTCAGGACAGTGGTATGGTAGTGGGACTGGGACAGTCAGCCAGAGTCAGGACAGTGGTATGGTAGTGAGACTGGGACAGCTGTAGAGTCAGGACAGTGGTATGGTAGTGAGACAGTCACTGTAGAGTCAGGACAGTGGTATGGTAGGGAGACTGGGACAGTCAGCTGTAGAGTCAGGACAGTGGTATGGTAGTGAGACTGGGACAGTCAGTAGAGTCCGGACAATGGAATGGTAGGAGACTGGGACAGTCAGCTGTAGAGTCAGGACAGTGGTATGGCAGACAGTGGTATGGTAGTGAGACTGGGACAGTCAGCTACAGTAGGACAGTGGTTTGGTAGTGAGACAGTAACCTGTGGACATGGTGGTAGTGGTAGGGAGGACAGTGAGACAGTCAGCTATGTCAGGTCAGTGGTCAGGACAGTGGTTTATGGTCAGTGAGACTGGGACAGTCAGCTGTAGAGTCAGGACAGTGGTTTGGTTGTGGGACTGGGACAGTCAGCTGTAGAGTCAGGACAGTGGTATGAGGTAGTGTCAGGACTGGGACAGTCAGCTGTAGAGTCAGGACAGTGGTATGGTAGTGAGACTGGGACAGTCAGCTGTAGAGTCAGGACATGGTATGGTAGGGAGACTGGGACAGTCAGCTGTAGAGTCCGGACAATGGTGGTAGTGAGACTGGGACAGTCAGCTATAGAGTCAGGACAGTGGTATGGCAGTGAGACAGTCAGCTGTAGAATCAGGACAATGGAATGGTAGTGAGACTGGGACAGTCAGCTAAGGAGTCAGGAGTGGTCAGTAGACAACAGTGGTCAGGATGGTATGGCAGTGAGACAGTCAGGTGTAGCGTCAGGACAATGGAATGGTAGTGAGACTGGGACAGTCAGCTATAGAGTCAGGACAGTGGTATGGCAGTAGTCAGGTGTAGAGTCAGGACAGTGTTATGGTAGTGAGACTGGGACAGTCAGCTGTAGAGTCAGGACAGTGTTTATGGTAGTGAGACTGGGACAGTCAGCTGTAGAGTCCGGACAATGGAATGGTAGTGAGACTGGGACAGACATGAGTCAGGACAGTTATGGCAGTAACATGGTGTAGAATCAGGACAATGGAATGGTAGTGAGACTGGGACAGTCAACTAAGGAGTCAGGACAGTGGTTTGGTAGTGAGACAGTCAGAGAGTCAGGACAATGGTATGGCAGTGAGACAGTCAGGGTGTAGAGTCAGGACAATGGAATGGTAGTGAGACTGGGACAGTCAGCTATAGAGTCAGGACAGTGGTATGGCAGTGAGACAGTCAGGTGTAGAGTCAGGACAGTGTGGTAGTGAGACTGGGACAGTCAGCTGTAGAGTCAGGACAGTGGTTTGGGAGACAGTCAGCTGTAGAGTCAGGACAGTGGTATGGTAGTGAGACTGAGACAGTCAGCTGTAGAGTCAGGACAGTGGTACAGTGAGACTGGGACAGTAATGGTAGTGGGACTGGGACAGTCAGCTGTAGAGTCAGGACAGTGGTATGGTAGTGAGACAGTCAGCTGTCAGGACAGTGGTATGGTAGTGAGACAGTCAGCTGTAGAGTCAGGACAGTGTAGTGGGACTGAGACAGTCAGCTGTAGAGGGACAGTGGTATGGTAGTGAGACAGTCAGCTGTAGAGTCAGGACAGTGGTATGGTAGTGAGACAGTCAGCTGTAGAGTCAGGACAGTGGTATGGTAGTGAGACTGAGACAGTCAGCTGTAGAGTCAGGACAGTGGTATGGTAGTGAGACTGAGACAGTCAGCTGTAGAGTCAGGACAGTGGCATGGTAGTGGGACTGGGACAGTCAGCTGTAGAGTCAGGACAGTGGCATGGTAGTGGGACTGGGACAGTCAGCGGTAGAGTCAGGACAGTGGTATGGTAGTGAGACTGGGACAGTCAGCTGTAGAGTCATAACAGTGGTATGGTAGTGGGACTGGGACAGTCAGCTGTAGAGTCAGGACAGTGGTATGGTAGTGGGACTGGGACAGTGGTATGGTAGTGGGACTGAGACAGTCAGCTGTAGAGTCAGGACAGTGGTATGGTAGTGAGACAGTCAGCTGTAGAGTCAGGACAGTGGTATGGTAGTGGGACTGAGACAGTCAGCTGTAGAGTCAGGACAGTGGTATGGTAGTGGACAGTCAGCTGTAGAGTCAGGACAGTGGTATGGTAGGGAGACAGTCAGCTGTAGACTGGTATGGCAGGAGACAGTCAGCTGTAGAGTCAGGACAGTGGTATGGTAGTGAGACAGTCAGCTGTAGAGTCAGGACAGTGGTATGGTAGTGGGACTGGGACAGTCAGCTGTAGAGTCAGGACAGTGGTATGGTAGTGAGACTGGAGACAGTCAGCTGTAGAGTCAGGACAGTGGTATGGTAGTGGGACTGGGACAGTCAGCTGTAGAGTCAGGACAGTGGTATGGTAGTGAGACAGTCAGTAGAGTCAGGACAGTGGTATGGTAGGAGGACAGTCAGCTGTAGAGTCAGGACAGTGGTATGGTAGTGAGACTGGGACAGTCAGCTGTAGAGTCAGGACAGTGGTTTGGTAGGACAGCTGTGGTATGACAATGGTAAGAGCAGTGAGACAGTCAGCTGTAGTGTCAGGACAATGGAATGGTAGTGAGACTGGGACAGTCAGCTATAGAGGGACTGGAGACAGTCAGCTGTAGAGTCAGGACAGTGTATGGTAGTGGACTGGGACAGTCAGCTGTAGAGTCAGGACAGTGGTTTGGTAGTGAGACAGTCAGCTGTAGAGTCAGGACAGTGGTATGTAGTGAGTGAGACAGTCAGCTGTAGTGTCAGGACAGTGGTATGTAGTGAGACTCAGGTACAGTAGTGGGACTGGACAGTCAGCTGTAGAGTCAGGACAGTGGTATGGTAGTGAGACAGTCAGCTGTAGAGTCAGGACAGTGGTATGGTAGTGAGACAGTCAGCTGTAGAGTCAGGACAGTGGTATGGTAGTGGGACTGGGACAGTCAGCTGTAGAGTCAGGACAGTGGTATGGTAGTGACAGTCAGCTGTAGAGGGACAGTGGTATGGTAGTGAGACAGTCAGCTGTAGAGTCAGGACAGTGGTATGGTGAGTGAGACAGTCAGCTGTAGAGTCAGGACAGTGGTATGGTGAGTGAGACAGTCAGCTGTAGAGTCAGGACAGTGGTATGGTAGTGGGACTGGGACAGTCAGCTGTAGAGTCAGGACAGTGGTATGGTAGTGGGACTGGGACAGTCAGCTGTAGAGTCAGGACAGTGGTATGGTAGTGAGACTGGGACAGTCAGTATGGTAGTGGGACTGGGAGTCAGGACAGTGGTATGGTAGTGGGACAGTGGTATGGTAGTGGGACTGAGACAGTCAGCTGTAGAGTCAGGACAGTGGTATGGCAGTGAGACAGTCAGCTGTGGAGTCAGGACAGTGGTATGGTAGTGGGACTGAGACAGTCAGCTGTAGAGTCAGGACAGTGGTATGGTAGGAGAGACTGGGACAGTCAGCTGTAGAGTCAGGACAGTGGTATGGTAGTGAGACTGAGACAGTCAGCTGGAGAGGACAGTGGTATGGTAGTGAGACAGTCAGCTGTAGAGTCAGGACAGTGGTATGGTAGTGAGACTGGGACAGTCAGCAGTAGAGTCAGGACAGTGGTATGGTAGTGGGACTGGGACAGTGGTATGGTAGTGGGACTGAGACAGTCAGCTGTAGAGTCAGGACAGTGGTATGGTAGTGAGACAGTCAGCTGTAGAGTCAGGACAGTGGTATGGTAGTGGGACTGAGACAGTCAGCTGTAGAGTCAGGACAGTGGTATGGTAGTGAGACAGTCAGCTGTAGAGTCAGGACAGTGGTATGGTAGGGAGACAGTCAGCTGTAGAGTCAGGACAGTGGTATGGTAGTGAGACAGTCAGCTGTAGAGTCAGGACAGTGGTATGGTAGTGAGACAGTCAGCTGTAGAGTCAGGACAGTGGTATGGTAGTGGGACTGGGACAGTCAGCTGTAGAGTCAGGACAGTGGTATGGTAGTGAGACTGAGACAGTCAGCTGTAGAGTCATAACAGTGGTATGGTAGTGGGACTGGGACAGTCAGCTGTAGAGTCAGGACAGTGGTATGCAGGTGGGACTGGGGATAGGAAATATGGTAGTGGGACTGGAGACAGTCAGCTGTAGAGTCAGGACAATGGTATGGTAGTGAGACAGTCAGCTGTAGAGTCAGGACAGTGGTATGGTAGTGGGACTGAGACAGTCAGCTGTAGAGTCAGGACAGGGTTTGGGTAGTGAGACAGTCAGCTGTAGAGTCAGGACAGTGGTATGGTAGGGAGACAGTCAGCTGTAGAGTCAGGACAGTGGAGAGTGGGACAGTCAGCTAAGGAGTCAGGACAGTGGTCAGAAAGTGAGACAGTCAGCTGTAGAGTCAGGACAGTGGTATGGTAGTGGGACTGAGACAGTCAGCTTTAGAGTCAGGACAGTGGTAGTGGAGTCAGTAGAGTCAGGACAGTGGTATGGTAGGGAGACTGGGAGAGTCAGCTGTAGAGTCAGGACAGTGGTATGGTAGTGAGACTGAGACAGTCAGCAGTAGAGTCAGGACAGTGGTATGGTAGTGGGACTGGGACAGTGGTATGGTAGTGGGACTGAGACAGTCAGCTGTAGAGTCAGGACAGTGGTATGGTAGTGAGACAGTCAGCTGTAGAGTCAGGACAGGGTATGGTAGTGGGACTGAGACAGTCAGCTGTAGAGTCAGGACAGTGGTATGGTAGTGAGACAGTCAGCTGTAGAGTCAGGACAGTGGTATGGTAGGGAGACAGTCAGCTGTAGAGTCAGGACAGTGGTATGGTAGTGAGACAGTCAGCTGTAGAGTCAGGACAGTGGTATGGTAGTGAGACAGTCAGCTGTAGAGTCAGGACAGTGGTATGGTAGTGACTGGGACAGTCAGCTGTAGAGTCAGGACAGTGGTATGGTAGTGAGACTGAGACAGTCAGCTGTAGAGTCAGGACAGTGGTATGGTAGAGACTGGGACAGTCAGCTGTAGAGTCAGGACAGTGGTATGGTAGTGGGACTGGGACAGTGGTATGGTAGTGGGACTGAGACAGTCAGCTATAGAGTCAGGACAGTGGTATGGCAGTGAGACAGTCAGGTGTAGAGTCAGGACAGTGGAATGGTAGTGAGACTGGGACAGTCAGCTATAGAGTCAGGACAGTGGTATGGTAGTGAGACAGTCAGCTGTAGAGTCAGGACAATGGAATGGTAGGGAGACAGTCAGCTGTAGAGTCAGGACAGTGGTATGGTAGTGAGACAGAGCTGCAGAGTCAGGACAGTGGTTGGTAGTGAGACAGTCAGCTGTAGAGTCAGGACAATGGTATGGTAGTGAGACTGAGACAGTCAGCTGTAGAGTCAGGACAGTGGTATGGTAGTGAGACAGTCAGCTGTAGAGTCAGGACAGTGGTATGGCAGTGAGACAGTCAGGTGTAGAGTCAGACAGTGGTATGGTAGTGAGACAGTCAGCTGTAGAGTCAGGACAGTGGAATGGTAGTGAGACAGTCAGTGTAGAGTCAGGACAGTGGTATGGTAGTGAGACTGAGACAGTCAGCTGTAGAGTCAGGACAGTGGTATGGTAGTGAGACAGTCAGCTGTAGAGTCAGGGACAGTGGTATGGTAGACTGGACAGTCAGCTGTAGAGTCAGGACAGTGGTATGGTAGTGAGACAGCAGCTGTAGAGTCAGGACAGTGGTATGGTAGTGAGACAGTCAGCTGTAGAGTCAGGACAGTGGTATGGTAGTGGGACTGAGACAGTCAGCTGTAGAGTCAGGACAGTGGTATGGTAGTGAGACAGTCAGCTGTAGAGTCAGGACAGTGGTATGGTGGGAGTGAGACAGTCAGCTGTAGAGTCAGGACAGTGGTATGGTAGTGAGACAGTAGTGTAGAGTCAGGACAGTGGTATGGTAGTGAGACAGTCAGCTGTAGAGTCAGGACAGTGGTAGTGGTAGTGAGACAGTCAGCTGTAGAGTCAGGACAGTGGTATGGTAGTGAGACTGAGACAGTCAGCTGTAGAGTCAGGACAGTGGTATGGTAGTGACTGGGACAGTCAGCTGTAGAGTCAGGACAGTGGTATGGTAGTGAGACTGGGAGAGTCAGCTGTAGAGTCAGGACAGTGGTATGGTAGTGGGACTGAGACAGTCAGCTGTAGAGTCAGGACAGTGGTATGGTAGTGGGACTGGGACAGTCAGCTGTAGAGTCAGGACAGTGGTATGGTAGTGAGACAGTCAGCTGTAGAGTCAGGACAGTGGTATGGTAGTGAGACAGTCAGCTGTAGAGTCAGGACAGTGGTATGGTAGTGAGACAGTCAGCTGTAGAGTCAGGACAGTGGTATGGTAGTGGGACTGAGACAGTCAGCTGTAGAGTCAGGACAGTGGTATGGTAGTGAGACAGTCAGCTGTAGAGTCAGGACAGTGGTATGGTAGTGAGACAGTCAGCTGTAGAGTCAGGACAGTGGTATGGTAGTGAGACAGTCAGCTGTAGAGTCAGGACAGTGGTATGGTAGTGAGACTGGGACAGTCAGCTGGACAGTCCGCTCCTGCAGTAGGGCAGTAGGACCATTACTATTACTCTCCTCTCATGGATGGGACAAGAGGAAGGAAATCACAGTATTCATACATGCTATTGGCTAATAACTGGCTGTTGGTCTGAACTAGACCTTTCTATTGGCTAATAACTGGCTGTTGGTCTGAACTAGACCTTTCTATTGGCTAATACCTGGCTGTTGGTCTGAACTAGACCTTTCTATTGGCTAATAACTGTCTGTTGGTCTGAACTAGACATTTATATTGGCTGATAACTGGCTGTTGGTCTGAACTAGACCATTCTATTGGCTAATAACGGTCTGTTGGTCTGAACTAGACATTTCTATTGGCTAATAACGGTCTGTTGGTCTGAACTAGACATTTCTATTGGCTAATACCTGGCTAGAGGTCAAGACCACGTGAAACACACAGATACAAATTTGGGGCGGCAGGGTAACCTAGTGGTTAGAGCATTGGACTAGTAACCGGAAGGTTGCAAGTTCAAACCCCCGAGCTGACAAGGTAAAAATCTGTCGTTCTGCCCCTGAACAGGCAGTTAACCCACTGTTCCTAGGCTGTCATTGAAAATAAGAATTTGTTCTTAACTGACTTGCCTAGTTAAATAAAGGTTAAAAAAAAAATAAAAAATAAAAAATACACGACACCTGGAGGGAAACCTAACAGTGTTGAGGAAATGACAGATCTATGTTTAGCATGTTACGGTGACACACAGCCGTTAATACGATGATATCTCAGTACCACGGTCAGTCAGCTGTAACTACACACCAAACTATCAAGTTACAGCAGAGATACATTTACAGCCAGTTAAATCTGTCCACTTCACTCTATATTAGAAAACGTTTGAACACAAACACCATTAGTTTGTGTTTAGTATCATTAATGTAAAGTCAAAGTCTGCACTTACGACAGTAGCTCTCATAGACACACTGAAATTCCATCTCTGTTAAAACAAAGACCATTTCAGGGAGTAAGGTATGTTATAACTGTCAACTCTCTCTCTGTGTCTCTCTGTGTCTCTCTGTGTTTATGTCTCTCTCTCTCTCTCTCCTCGCTCTCTGTCTCTCTTTCTCACTCCATCTATGTCTCTCTCTCTCTCTCTGTCTCTCTGTGTTTCTCTCTCTCTCTCTCTTTCTCTCTTCTCTCTCTCTCTGTCTCTCACTCTCACTCTCTCTGTCTCTCTGTGTCTCTGTCTCTCTCTGTGTCTCTCTCTCTGTGTCTCTCTTTCTCTCTGTGTCTCTCTCTCTGTCTCTCTCTCTCACTTTCTCTCTGTGTCTCACTTTCTCTCTGTGTCTCTCTCTCTCTGTGTCTCACTCTCTCTCTGTGTCTCTCACTCTCTCTCACGCTCTCTCTGTGTCTCTCACTCTCTCTCTGTGTCTCTCTCTATCTATCTCTCTCTCATAAATGTCAACACTGCTAGAAACAAAAGCAGTGTTGAATAAATGTTGAGCAACAGAGCCAGAGAGAACAGAATCTCTCTCTCTCTCTTGAGAAGGTCAGATTTTACAGAAAAGCTGAAGGAGAACCTCTGGAGACCGAAAGTGAAAGAAAATACAACTTAGTCAACAGAGAATGGATGAAAAGATCACATTCAAGTTCTCCAAGTTCAACCCAGATAAAGGCATCTTCCATGGATACAAAAGCTTAAAATACAGAGTCCATGACAACACACCAAGCGTGAGACGATATCTGGTTAGTATGAGATGAACTGAGACAAAAGAAAAGACCAGAGGAGCTCAAACATCTGCTGAGGAAACGAAGAAAAAAGTAAAAGGTGAAAGTACCTTCTTCAACATCAGATAAATAGTCTTCATTGAGCATTTCAGGTACATTGGCTTTACCAACTGGGTAAATTGAACGAGTAAAGTGTTTAAAAATCATAGAAAAATTATAAAGCATTAAAATACATAAATCTAAACCATATCTTACGTTGATTTATCATACAGATATGATCAGGTTATTAAAACATAACTCTTGCATCTGTCACTGGATATGATCAGGTTATTAAGACATAACTCCTGCATCTCTCACTGGATATGATCAGGTTATTAAAACATAACTCTTGCATCTGTCACTGGATATGATCAGGTTATTAAGACATTATTCCTACATCTCTTACCCTCATCATCTGACATGTCCAGAACCTGTCACTGGATTTCAGGTTATTACGTTCATCTTATGCATCTGTCACCATCTAGAAAGGGAACAACCATTCTAATGAGTTGAGTCGTTAACAAACAAAGAACTTGCTATTTTACATGTGGATAACTGTAAGACAACAGATACGTATTTAGATATGCAGGCTACTGTATTTCTCATGGTGTTTTTAGAAGGTTTTAGTTAACACAAGTTCAGCTGTTTCATACACTAACTTAAGAACAGTATCTTAAGATACTGTAAGAACAGTATCTCCTGCATCTCACTGGATAGAGTGGTCTGACATAACTCAGTGACGACCTTCAGAGTATCCATCACTATTAGAGATGTACCCCAGCCTCCTGGATATGGACAGGGCTGTGTTACCATTCTGTTAAAGACAGTCAAATATTACTATTACTGTGACCCCTATTACTCCATGTTTCCGGTCACCGTCTGGAGGGAACAACCATTCTAATGAGTTGAGTCGTTAACAACCAGCTATTTTACTACTAAGACAACAGATACGTATTTAGATATGCAGGCTACTGTATTTCTCCTGGCTATGGACAGGGCTGTGTTACACATTCTGTTTAAAGACAGTCAGAACATATCTTAAGATACTGTAAGAACAGTATCTCCTGGTCTCACCAGAGTGTCTGTGACCATTCCAGTCAGAGTATCCACTACAGAGATGTGACCCTAACCCAGCCTCCTGGACAGGGCTGTGTTACCATTCTGTTAAAGACAGTCAGATATTACTATTACTGTGACCCTAACCTCTAACCCACCCTCCTGGCTATGGACAGGGCTGTGTTACCATTCTGTTAAAGACAGTCAGATATTACTATTACTGTGACCCCTAACCCTTGACCCCAAACCCAGCCTCCTGGACAGGGCTGTGTTACCATTCTGTTAAAGACAGTCAGATATTACTATTACTGTGACCCCTAACCCATCCTCATGTGTCAGTATCTACTGTTTATACTACCAAAGGCAATAGATGGAACACTGTGTGTTTGTGATGTGTGACTGTTATAGTGCATGCTAATGACAGCCTACTGTGTATGAGATAGTGTATGTGACTGTGTATTTCACTGTGCAGTCCCAGCTGTGGGGCACTGGGTAATGGCAATGTCTCCCAGAATCCTGTGCTCACCACAGTCAGGTCGTTTGGGAGAGTCTATGTTGCAGCAGGTGTGTGTGTTCTCATCAAGGTGAGTTGGTTGGGAGAGGCTCTGTGCTGCAGCAGGTGTGTGTGTTCTCACCACAGTGACTTGGTTGGGAGAGGCTCCGTGCTGCAACAGTAGGTTGATGATGTGGGTGTGGCCTTGCTGGGCCGCCTGATGGAGGGGGTGTATCCGTTCTGAAGGGGAGGAGGAGAGGTCAGACACACCTCTTTAATTAAACATACCAACACATACCCACTCCAACACCCACACCTACAACCATCAACATCTACTGTATATAGAAATGTTAAATCTGGAGGGAGCCTAACCTGTGACCCCTGACCCCTATCCCATAAATAAAACATTAACATCTCTATAGATAGGTTCAATCTGGAGGGGAGCCTAACCTTGGTTTGGCGTTGATCTTGGCCTGGTTCTTTAGCAGGAAGTTGACCATCTTCACGTTTCCATAGTGACACGCCACATGCAGCGGAGTGTATCCCATCTAGGGAAACAGAAATCAAGTGTTATGCCTGGTGTGACCACTAGTGTATCCCATCTAGGAAACTCTCAACTGTAAGTCAGAGTGTTATGCCTAAAAATGTAAATGTAATGTAAATGAAACGGAAACTGAAATCAAGTGTTATGCCTGGTGTGACCACTAGTGTATCCCATCTAGGGAAACAGAAATCAAGTGTTATGCCTGATGTGACCACTAGTGTATCCTGTCTAGGGAAACAGAAACAGAAATCAAGTGTTATGCCTGATGTGACCACTAGTGTATCCCGTCTAGGGAAACAGAAATCAAGTGTTTTGCCTGATGGTGACCACTAGTGTATCCCGTCTAGGGAAACAGAAATCAAGTGTTATGCCTGGTGTGACCACTAGTGTATCCCGTCGAGGGAAACAGAAATCAAGTGTTATGCCTGATGTGACCACTAGTGTATCCCGTCAGAAACAGAAATCAAGTGTTATGCCTGATGTGACCACTAGTAAGCTACATTCACAATCATGTTCAATGGTTTGCCTGGAGACATTCTAAATCCTTAGGGAAACATGTTGATTCAAACAACTGTTTGATGCGTGCTGATAGACTAGATTATAGCAGGGATCGGCAGAAATGAGTTTATGCCTGGTGTTATACTGGTCTGTCGAGGAAACAGAAATCAAGTGTTATGCCTGATGTGACCACTAGTGTATCCCGTCTCGGAAAACAGAAGCAGAAATCTGTGTATGCCTAGGAAGTACTGTTAAAGCTACATTCACAATCATGTTCAATGGTTTCAGGAGACATTCTGAAACCTTGTAGTGTTGATTCAAACAACTGTTTGTAGTGCTGATCAGTGTTTCAGAATGGTACGGCATTTAGTGAGTTAATGTTGTTTCAGTGTTATAGTCAGGTCTGTTGTTAGAAGTGCTTGTTAGAGTTGTAGTGTTTCAGTGTTGTAATGATTCAGTGTTGTAATGATTCAGTGTTGTTGTGTTTCAGTGTTGTAGTGTTTCAGTGTTGTAGTGTTTCAGTGTTGTGTTTCAGTGTAGTAGTGATTCAGTGTAGTAGTGATTCAGTGTTGTAGTGTTTCAGTGTTGTAGTGTTTCAGTGTAGTAGTGATTCAGTGTTGTAGTGTTTCAGTGTTGTGTTTCAGTGTAGTAGTGTTTCTGTGTAGTAGTAATTCAGTGTTTCAGAATACTGTTGTAGAGTTTCAGCGTAGTACTGTAGTGTTGTAGAGTACTGTTGTAGTGTAGTACTGAATTCTTAAAAAACATTTTTATTTAAACTTTATTTAACTAGGCAAGTCAGTTAAGAACAACTTCTTATTTACAATGAAGGCCTAGGAACAGTGGCCTCTCATCTCTCTGGTCCTTATCTCTCATCTCTCTGGTCCTTCTCTCTCTGGGGTCTCTCTCTCTCTCCCTCAATTTGGTCTCTCTCTCTGGGTTTCTAGTACTCCTGGTCTAGTTCCCCTCCTCTCTGGGTTTCTAGACCTTCTGGTCTCTCTCTGGGTTTTCTAGTCCCCCTGGTCTCTCTCTGGGTTTCTAGACCCCCTGGTCTCTCTCTCTGGTTCCTAGACCCCCTGGTCTCTCTCTCTGGGTTTCTAGACCCCCTGGTCTCTCCTCTCTGGGTTTCTACCCTGGTCTCTCCTCTCTGGTCTGGTCTCCTCTCTGGGTTTCTAGACATTCTGGTCTCTCTGGGTTTCTCTGGGTTTCTAGTCCTCCTGGTCTCTCCTCTCTGGGTTTCTAGTCCTCCTGGTCTCTCCTGTCTGGGTTTCTAGTCCTCCTGGTCCCTGTCTGGGTTTCTAGTCCTCCTGGTCTCTCTCTCTGGGTTTCTAGTCCTCCTGGTCTCTCTCTCTGGGTTTCTAGTCCTCCTGGTCTCTCTCTGGGTTTCTAGTCCTCCTGGTCTCGCTCTCTGAGTTTCTAGTCCTTCTGGTCCCTCTCTGGGTTTCTAGACCTTCTGCTCTCTCTGTTGTGTTTCTCAATGAGTGTTCTGCAGTGAGGTTTCAGGAGGGACCAGCCGACCTACACGGCTGTCAGACCAGAGTTGAACATGTGTACGTGTGTGTGTGTACCTTAGTCTCTGGGTCGACAGTGGCCCCCTGGTTAACCAGCACCTCAGCTACGTTGACCTTGTCGTCCTGAGCTGCCAGGTGGAGGAGTCAGACCACTCTGAGAGGAGAGGATTTACAGGACAGGACATAACACATTACAACACAGGACAGGACACAGGACAGGACATACCACATTAGAACACAGGATATGACATACCAAATTAGAAACAGGACAGGAAGGACAGGACATACCACATTAGAAAACAGGACAGGACATACACACAGAACAGGACATACCACGATTAGAACACAGGACAGGACATACCACATTGACATACCACATTAGAACACAGGACATGACAGGACAGGACATACCACATTAGAACACAGGACAGGACATACCACATTAGAACACAGGACATGACAGGACAGGACATACCACATTAGAACACAGGACATGACAGGACAGGACATACCACATTAGAACACAGGATAGGACATACCACATTACAACACAGGACAGGACATTAGAACACAGGACAGGACATACCACTTTGAGCACAGGACAGGAGGGATATACCACATTAGAACACAGGACATAGAACACAGGACAGGACATACCACATTAGAACACAGGATAGGACATACCACATTAGAACACAGGATAGGACATACCACATTAGAACACAGGACAGGACATACCACATTAGAACACAGGACAGGACATACCACATTAGAACACAGGATAGGACATACCACATTACAACAAAGGACAGGACACAACACATTACAGGACAGGACATACAACTTTAGAACACAGGACAGAACATGACATACCACATTAGAACAGGACAGGACATGACATGACATACCACATTAGAACACAGGACAGACATGACATACCACATTAGAACAAAGGACAGGACATGACATACCACATTAGAACACAGGATAGGACATACCCATTACAACAAGGACATTAGAAACACATTACAGGACAGGACATACCACTTTGGGAACACACAGGATAGGACATGACATACCACATTACAACAAAGGACAGGACACAACACATTACAGGATAGGACATACCAACATTAGAACACAGGACAGGACATGACATACCACATTAGAAACACAGGATAGGACATACCACATTAGAACAAAGGACAGGACATGACATACCACATTAGAACACAGGACAGGACATACCACATTACAAACAGGACAGGACATGACATACCACATTACATAATAGACATAACTGTAGAACATATGGACAGGATGATGACATACCACATTAGAACACAGGACATGACATACCACATTAGAACACACAGGACAGACATGACATACCACATTAGAACACAGGACAGGACATGACATACCACATTAGAACACAGGACAGGACATACCACATTAGAACACAGGACATGACATGACATACCACATTAGAACAAAGGGACAGGACATGACATACCACATATTAGAACACAGGACAGGACATGACATAGAACAGAACACATGTCATGATTACCACATTAGAACACAGGACAGGACATACTACATTAGAACACTGGACAGGACATACCACATTAGGAACACAGGACAGGACATACCACATTAGAACACAGGACAGACACACCACATTAGAACACAGGACATGACATGATATACCACATTAGAACAAAGGACAGGACATACCACATTAGAACACATGTTAGGACATACCACATTAGAACACAGGACATACCACATTAGAACACAGGACAGGACATAAGACATTAGAACACAGAACAGGACATACCACATTAGAACACAGGACACACCACATTAAAACACATGTTAGGACATACCACATTAGAACACAGGACAGGACATACCACATTAGAACACAGGACATACCACATTAGAACACATGTTAGGACATACCACATTAGAACACAGGACATACCACATTAGAACAGAACACATGTCATGACATACTACATTAGAAACACAGGACAGGACATACCACATTAGAACACAGGACAGGACATACCACATTAGAACACAGGATAGGACATACCACATTAGAACACAGGACAGGACATACCACATTAGAACACAGCACAGAAACATACCACATTAGAACACAGGACAGGACATGACATACCACATTAGAACACAGAATAGGACATACCACATTAGAACACAGGATAGGACATACCACATTAGAACACAGGATAGGACACACCACATTAGAACACAGGACAGGACATACCACATTAGAACACAGGACAGGACATGACACAGGACAGGACATACCACATTAGAACACAGGACATGACATACCACATTAGAACACAGGACAGAACACACAGGATAATACCACATTAGAACACAGAACACAGGACAGGACATGACATGACATTACCACATTAGAACAAAGGACAGGACATGACATACCACATTAGAACACAGGATAGGACATACCACATTACAACAAAGGACAGGACACAACACATTACAGGACAGGACATACAACTTTAGAACACAGGACAGGACATGATATACCACATTAGAACACAGGACAGGACATGACATGACATACCACATTAGAACACACAGGACATGACATACCACATTAGAACACAGAACAGGACATGACATACCACATTAGAACAAAGGACAGGACATGACATACCACATTAGAACACAGGATAGACATACCACATTACAACAAAGGACATGACACAACACATTACAGGACAGGACATACAACTTTAGAACACAGGACAGGACATGACATACCACATTAGAACACAGGACAGAACATGACATGATATACCACATTAGAACACAGGATAGGACATATCACATTAGAACACAGGATAGGAACATTAGAACACAGGACAGGACACACATTAGAACACAGGACAGGACATACCACATTAGAACACAGGACAGGACATGACATGACATACCACATTAGAACACAGGACAGGACATGACATACCACATTAGAACACAGGACAGGACATGACATACCACATTAGAACACAGGATAGGACATATCACATTAGAACACAGGATAGACATACCACATTAGAACACAGGATAGGACACATCACATTAGAAACACAGGATAGACACATCACATTAGAACACAGGACAGGACATACCACATTAGAACACAGGGACAGGACATGACATGACAGCACCACATTAGAACACAGGACAGGACATGACATACCACATTAGAACACAGGACAGGACATGACATACCATTAGAACACAGGACAGGACATGACATACCACATTAGAACACAGGACAGGACATGACATACCACATTAGAACACAGGACAGGACATGACATACCACATTAGAACACAGGACAGGACATGACATACCACGATGAAACTACAGGACAGGACAGGACGCCTACATTAGAACACAGGATAGGACACATCACATTAGAACACAGGACAGGACATACCACATTAGAACACAGGACAGGACATGACATGACATACCACATTAGAACACAGGACAGGACATGACATACCACATTAGAACACAGGACAGGACATGACATACCACATTAGAACACAGGACAGGACATGACATACCACATTAGAACACAGGACAGGACATGACATACCACATTAGAACACAGGACAGGACAGGACATACCACATTAGAACACAGGACAGGACAGGACATACCACATTAGAACACAGGACATGACATGACATACCACATTAGAACAAAGGACAGGACATGACATACCACATTAGAACACAGGACAGGACATACCACATTAGAACACAGGACAGGACATACCACATTAGAACACAGGACATGACATGATATACCACATTAGAACAAAGGACAGGACATACCACATTAGAACACATGTTAGGACATACCACATTAGAACACAGGACATACCACATTAGAACACAGGACAGGACATAAGACATTAGAACACAGAACAGGACATACCACATTAGAACACAGGACACACCACATTAGAACAAATGTTAGGACATACCACATTAGAACACAGGACAGGACATACCACATTAGAACACAGGACATACCACATTAGAACATATGTTAGGACATACCACATTAGAACACAGGACATACCACATTAGAACAGAACACATGTCATGACATACCACATTAGAACACAGGACAGGACATACCACATTAGAACACAGGATATGACATACCAAATTAGAACACAGGACAGGACATACCACATTAGAAAACAGGACAGGACATGACATACCACATTAGAACACAGAATAGGACATACCACATTAGAACACAGGATAGGACATACCACATTAGAACACAGGACAGGACATACCACATTAGAACACAGGACAGGACATACCACATTAGAACACAGGACATGACAGGACAGGACATACCACATTAGAACACAGGACATGACATACCACATTAGAACACAGGACAGAACATGACATGATATACCACATTAGAACACAGGACAGGACATGACATACCACATTAGAACAAAGGACAGGACATGACATACCACATTAGAACACAGGATAGGACATACCACATTACAACAAAGGACAGGACACAACACATTACAGGACAGGACATACAACTTTAGAACACAGGAAAGGACATGATATACCACATTAGAACACAGGACAGGACATGACATGACATACCACATTAGAACACAGGACATGACATACCACATTAGAACACAGAACAGGACATGACATACCACATTAGAACAAAGGACAGGACATGACATACCACATTAGAACACAGGACAGGACATACCACATTAGAACACAGGACATGACATACCACATTAGAACACAGGATAGGACATACCACATTACAACAAAGGACAGGACACAACACATTACAGGACAGGACATACAACTTTAGAACACAGGACAGGACATGATATACCACATTAGAACACAGGACAGGACATGACATGACATACCACATTAGAACACAGGACATGACATACCACATTAGAACACAGAACAGGACATGACATACCACATTAGAACAAAGGACAGGACATGACATACCACATTAGAACACAGGATAGGACATACCACATTACAACAAAGGACATGACACAACACATTACAGGACAGGACATACAACTTTAGAACACAGGACAGGACATGACATACCACATTAGAACACAGGACAGAACATGACATGATATACCACATTAGAACACAGGATAGGACATATCACATTAGAACACAGGATAGGACATACCACATTAGAACACAGGATAGGACACATCACATTAGAACACAGGACAGGACATACCACATTAGAACACAGGACAGGACATGACATGACATACCACATTAGAACACAGGACAGGACATGACATACCACATTAGAACACAGGACAGGACATGACATACCACATTAGAACACAGGGCAGGACATGACATACCACATTAGAACACAGGACAGGACATGACATACCACATTAGAACACAGGACAGGACATGACATACCACATTAGAACACAGGACAGGACAGGACATACCACATTAGAACACAGGACAGGACATACCACATTAGAACACAGGACATGACATGACATACCACATTAGAACAAAGGACAGGACATGACATACCACATTAGAACACAGGACAGGACATACCACATTAGAACAGAACACATGTCATGACATACCACATTAGAACACAGGACAGGACATACCACATTAGAACACTGGACAGGACATACCACATTAGAACACAGGACAGGACATACCACATTAGAACACAGGACAGGACATACCACATTAGAACACAGGACATGACATGATATACCACATTAGAACAAAGGACAGGACATACCACATTAGAACACATGTTAGGACATACCACATTAGAACACAGGACATACCACATTAGAACACAGGACAGGACATAAGACATTAGAACACAGAACAGGACATACCACATTAGAACACAGGACACACCACATTAGAACACATGTTAGGACATACCACATTAGAACACAGGACAGGACATACCACATTAGAACACAGGACATACCACATTAGAACACATGTTAGGACATACCACATTAGAACACAGGACATACCACATTAGAACAGAACACATGTCATGACATACCACATTAGAACACAGGACAGGACATACCACATTAGAACACAGGACAGGACATACCACATTAGAACACAGGATAGGACATACCACATTAGAACACAGGACAGGACATACCACATTAGAACACAGCACAGAACATACCACATTAGAACACAGGACAGGACATGACATACCACATTAGAACACAGAATAGGACATACCACATTAGAACACAGGATAGGACATACCACATTAGAACACAGGACAGGACATACCACATTAGAACACAGGACAGGACATACCACATTAGAACACAGGACATGACAGGACAGGACATACCACATTAGAACACAGGACATGACATACCACATTAGAACACAGGACAGAACATGACATGATATACCACATTAGAACACAGGACAGGACATGACATGACCTACCACATTAGAACAAAGGACAGGACATGACATACCACATTAGAACACAGGATAGGACATACCACATTACAACAAAGGACAGGACACAACACATTACAGGACAGGACATACAACTTTAGAACACAGGACAGGACATGATATACCACATTAGAACACAGGACAGGACATGACATGACATACCACATTAGAACACAGGACATGACATACCACATTAGAACACAGAACAGGACATGACATACCACATTAGAACAAAGGACAGGACATGACATACCACATTAGAACACAGGATAGGACATACCACATTACAACAAAGGACATGACACAACACATTACAGGACAGGACATACAACTTTAGAACACAGGACAGGACATGACATACCACATTAGAACACAGGACAGAACATGACATGATATACCACATTAGAACACAGGATAGGACATATCACATTAGAACACAGGATAGGACATACCACATTAGAACACAGGATAGGACACATCACATTAGAACACAGGACAGGACATACCACATTAGAACACAGGACAGGACATGACATGACATACCACATTAGAACACAGGACAGGACATGACATACCACATTAGAACACAGGACAGGACATGACATACCACATTAGAACACAGGACAGGACATGACATACCAAATTAGAACACAGGACAGGACAGGACATACCACATTAGAACACAGGACAGGACAGGACATACCACATTAGAACACAGGACATGACATGACATACCACATTAGAACAAAGGACAGGACATGACATACCACATTAGAACACAGGACAGGACATACCACATTAGAACAGAACACATGTCATGACATACCACATTAGAACACAGGACAGGACATACCACATTAGAACACTGGACAGGACATACCACATTAGAACACAGGACAGGACATACCACATTAGAACACAGGACAGGACATACCACATTAGAACACAGGACATGACATGATATACCACATTAGAACAAAGGACAGGACATACCACATTAGAACACATGTTAGGACATACCACATTAGAACACAGGACAGGACATACCACATTAGAACACAGGACATACCACATTAGAACACATGTTAGGACATACCACATTAGAACACAGGACATACCACATTAGAACAGAACACATGTCATGACATACCACATTAGAACACAGGACAGGACATACCACATTAGAACACAGGATATGACATACCAAATTAGAACACAGGACAGGACATACCACATTAGAAAACAGGACAGGACATGACATACCACATTAGAACACAGAATAGGACATACCACATTAGAACACAGGATAGGACATACCACATTAGAACACAGGACAGGACATACCACATTAGAACACAGGACATGACAGGACAGGACATACAACTTTAGAACACAGGACAGGACATGACATACCACATTAGAACACAGGACAGGACATGACATACCACATTAGAACAAAGGACAGGACATGACATACCACATTAGAATACAGGATAGGACATACCACATTACAACAAAGGACAGGACACAACACATTACAGGACAGGACATACAACTTTAGAACACAGGACAGGACATGACATACCACATTAGAACACAGGACAGGACATGACATGACATACCACATTAGAACACAGGACATGACATACCACATTAGAACACAGAACAGGACATGACATGATATACCACATTAGAACACAGGACAGGACATGACATGACATACCACAGGACAACAAAGGACAGGACAGGACATACCACATTAGAACACAGGATGTGACATACCACATGACAATACTCACATTAGAACACAGGACAGGACATGACATACAACTTTAGAACACAGGACAGGACATGACATACCACATTAGAACACAGGACAGGACATGACATGACATACCACATTAGAACAGGACAGGACATGACATACCACATTAGAACACAGAACAGGACATGACATACCACATTAGAACACAGGACAGGACATGACATCACATTAGAACACAGGATAGGACATACCACATTACAACAAAGGACATGGACATTACAGGACATGACATACCACATTAGAACACAGGACAGGACATGACATACCACATTAGAACACAGGACAGAACATGACATGATATACCACATTAGAACACAGGATAGGACATATCACATTAGAACACAGAACAGGACATGACATACCACATTAGAACACAGGACAGGACATGACATACCACATTAGAACACAGGACAGGACATGACATACCACATTAGAACACAGACAACAGGACATACCACATTAGAACACAGGATAGGACATATCACATTAGAACACAGGACAGGACATACCACATTAGAACACAGGACAGACATGACATACCACATTAGAACACAGGACAGGACATGACATCACATTAGAACACAGGACAGGACATGACATACCACATTAGAACACAGGACAGACATGACATACCACATAGAACACAGGACATGACATGACATACCACACTAGAACACAGGACAGGACATGACATACCACATTAGAACACATGGACAGGACAGGACATACCACATTAGAACACAGGACATGACATGACATACCACATTAGAACAACAGACAGGACATGAACACTGGGACATAGAACACAGAACACAGGACAGGACATACCACATTAGAACACAGGACAGGACATACCACATTAGAACACAGGACATGACATGACATACCACATTAGAACAAAGGACAGGACATACCACATTAGAACAGAACACATGTTATGACATACCACATTAGAACACACAGGACATACCACATTAGAACACAGGACAGGACATAAGACATTAGAACACAGAACAGGACATACCACATTAGAACACAGGACAGGACATTAGAACACATGATATACCACATTAGAACAAAGGACAGGACATACCACATTAGAACACAGGACATACACATTAGAACATATGTTAGGACATACCACATTAGAACACAGGACATACCACATTAGACATTAGAACACAGTCAGGACATACCACATTAGAACACAGGACAGACATACCACATTAGAACACATGTTAGGACATACCACATAGAAAACACAGGACATACCAAATTTAGAACACACAGGACATTAGAACACAGGACATACCACATTAGAACACAACACATGACATGACATACCACATTAGAACACAGAATAGGACATACCACATTAGAACACAGGATAGGACATACCACATTAGAACACAGGATAGACATACCACATTAGAACACAGGACAGGACATACCACATTAGAAACAGGACATGACACAGGACATACCACATTAGAACACAGGACATGACATACCACATTAGAACACAGGATAGGATATGATATACCACATTAGAATGATGGACAGACATGACATACCACATTAGAACAAAGGACAGGACATGACATACCACATTAGAACACAGGACAGGACATACCACATTAGAACACAGGATAGGACACAACACATTAGGAACACAGCACAGGACATACCACATTAGAACACAGGACAGGACATGATATACCACATTAGAACACATGTTAGGACATATGATGACATACCACATTAGAACACAGGACATGACATACCACATTAGAACACAGGACAGGACATGACATACCACATTAGAACAAAGGACAGGACATGACATACCACATTAGAACACAGGATAGGACATACCACATTACAACAAAGGACATGACACAACACATTACAGGACAGGACATACAACTTTAGAACACAGGACAGGACATGACATACCACATTAGAACACAGGACAGAACATGACATGATATACCACATTAGAACACAGGATAGGACATACCACATTAGAACACAGGATAGGACACATCACATTAGAACACAGGACAGGACATACCACATTAGAACACAGGACAGGACATGACATGACATACCACATTAGAACACAGGACAGGACATGACATACCACATTAGAACACAGGACAGGACATGACATACCACATTAGAACACAGGACAGGACATGACATACCAAATTAGAACACAGGACAGGACAGGACATACCACATTAGAACACAGGACAGGACAGGACATACCACATTAGAACACAGGACATGACATGACATACCACATTAGAACAAAGGACAGGACATGACATACCACATTAGAACACAGGACAGGACATACCACATTAGAACAGAACACATGTCATGACATACCACATTAGAACACAGGACAGGACATACCACATTAGAACACTGGACAGGAAATACCACATTAGAACACAGGACAGGACATACCACATTAGAACACAGGACAGGACATACCACATTAGAACACAGGACATGACATGATATACCACATTAGAACAAAGGACAGGACATACCACATTAGAACACATGTTAGGACATACCACATTAGAACACAGGACATACCACATTAGAACACAGGACAGGACATAAGACATTAGAACACAGAACAGGACATACCACATTAGAACACAGGACACACCACATTAGAACACATGTTAGGACATACCACATTAGAACACAGGACAGGACATACCACATTAGAACACAGGACATACCACATTAGAACACATGTTAGGACATACCACATTAGAACACGGGATAGGACATACCCCATTAGAACACAGGACAGGACACAACACATTAGAACACAGGACAGGACATACCACATTAGAACACAGGATAGGACATACCACATTAGAACACAGCACAGGACATTCCACATTAGAACACAGGACAGGACATGACATGCCACATTAGAACACGGGATAGGACATACCACATTAGAACACATGTTAGGACATACCACATTAGAACACATGTTAGGACATACCACATTAGAACACAGGACAGGACATGACATACCACATTAGAACACAGGATAGGATATCCCACAATAGAACACAGGACAGGACATGACATATCACATTAGAACACAGGATAGGACATACCACATTAGAACACAGGACAGGACATACCACATTTGAACACAGGATAGGACATACCACATTAGAACACAGGACAGGACATACCACATTTGAACACAGGATAGGACATACCACATTAGAACACAGGACAGGACATACCACATTAGAACACAGGACATACCACATTAGAACACATGTTAGGACATACCACATTAGAACACATGTTAGGACATACCACATTAGAACACATGACAGGACATACCACATTAGAACACAGGACAGGACATACCACATTAGAACACAGGATAGGACATACCACATTAGAACACATGACAGGACATACCACATTACAACTCAGGACAATCCTAACACCTGACCCCTAACCCCCACCTTGTTGCCCAAGCTGATGGTGGCTTCCCTGGCCAGTAGCAGGGTAACGATGTCTACGTTGCCCTCCTGAGAGGCCAGGTGCAGAGGTGTGATGCCCTGACGTGTCATAGCGTTGGTGTCGGCTCCGTACTCCAGCAGCGTCGTGGCAATCTCCATCTGGTTCTTCTTAGCCGCGATGTGGAGTGGAGTATAGCCATTCTACACCACAGACAGAACATATTACACCACAGAGGAGGGTAGCCATTCTACACCACAGACAGAACATATTACACCACAGAGGAGGGTACCCATTCTACACCACAGACAGAACATATTACACCACAGAGGAGGGTACTCCATTCTACACCACAGACAGAACATATTACACCACAGAGGAGGGTAGCCATTCTACACCACAGACAGAACATAATACACCACAGAGGAGGGTACCCATTCTACACCACAGACAGAACATAATATAACACAGAGGAGGGTACCCATTCTACACCACAGACAGAACATATTACAACACAGAGGAGGGTACCCATTCTACACCACAGACAGAACATATTACACCACAGAGGAGGGTACCCATTCTACACCACAGACAGAACATATTACACCACAGAGGAGGGTACCCATTCTACACCACAGACAGAACATAATATAACACAGAGGAGGGTACCCATTCTACACCACAGACAGAACATAATCTATCATCCAGGTAATATACAGTCATCTATCATCCAGGTAATATACAGTCATCTATCATCCAGGTAATATACAGACATCTATCATCCAGGTAATATACAGTCATCTATCAACGAGGTAATATACAGTCATCTATCATCCAGGTAATATACAGTCATCTATCATCCAGGTAATATACAGTCATCTATCATCCAGGTATATACAGTCATCTATCAACGAGGTAATATACAGTCATCTATCATCCAGGTAATATACAGTCATCTATCAACGAGGTAATATACAGTCATCTATCAACGAGGTAATATACAGTCATCTATCATCCAGGTAATAACAGTCAGTGAACAGTGGTCCTGCTGTTTCAGATCAGTGAGACGTGATCCTGCTGTTTCAGATCAGTGAGTCGTGGTCCTGCTGTATTAGATCAGTGAGTCGTGGTCCTGCTGTTTCAGATCAGTGAGTCGTGGTCCTGCTGTTTCAGTTCAGTGAGTCGTGGTCCTGCTGTTTCAGATCAGTGAGTCGTGGTCCTGCTGTTTCAGATCAGTGAGTCGTGGTCCTGCTGTTTCAGATCAGTGAGTCGTGGTCCTGCTGTATTAGATCAGTGAGTCGTGGTCCTGCTGTTTCAGTTCAGTGAGTCGTGGTCCTGCTGTTTCAGATATGTGAGTCGTGGTCCTGCTGTTTCAGATCAGTGAGTCGTGGTCCTGCTGTTTCAGATCAGTGAGTCGTGGTCCTGCTGTTTCAGATCAGTGAGTCGTGGTCCTGCTGTTTCAGATCAGTGAGTCGTGGTCCTGCTGTTTCAGATCAGTGAGTCGTGGTCCTGCTGTTTCAGATCAGTGAGTCGTGGTCCTGCTCTTTCAGATCAGTGAGTCGTGGTTCTGCTGTATCAGATCAGTGAGTCGTGGTCCTGCTGTATTAGATCAGTGAGTCGTGGTCCTGCTGTTTCAGATCAGTGAGTCGTGGTCCTGCTGTATTAGATCAGTGAGTCGTGGTCCTGCTGTTTCAGATCAGTGAGTCGTGGTCCTGCTGTATTCGATCAGTGAGTCGTGGTCCTGCTGTTTCAGATCAGTGAGTCGTGGTCCTGCTGTATCAGATCAGTGAGTCGTGGTCCTGCTGTTTCAGATCAGTGAGTCGTGGTCCTGCTGTATTAGATTAGTGAGTCGTGGTCCTGCTCTTTCAGATCAGTGAGTCGTGGTCCTGCTCTTTCAGATCAGTGAGTCGTGGTTCTGCTGTATCAGATCAGTGAGTCGTGGTCCTGCTGTATTAGATCAGTGAGTCGTGGTCCTGCTCTTTCAGATCAGTGAGTCGCGGTCCTGCTCTTTCAGATCAGTGAGTCGTGGTCCTGCTGTATCAGATCAGTGAGTCGTGGTCCTGCTTTATTAGATCAGTGAGCTGTGATCCTGTCACGGCTCCCTCCGGTACTGTTGCCCCCATGTCCATTGGTTCTGTGAGTAC